>NC_041388.1:156423271-156604006 GCF_002162155.2 Triticum dicoccoides
TTGCGGCCCCGCCGCGCCCGCGCCTCCCCACCGCGCCTGCCGCGCCGCTCCCCGCCGTCCTGCGGCCGGATCCGGGTCGCCGGTGAGCTCCCGTCGCCGCCCTGCCCTTCTCTAGCGAGTCCGCCGCTGCCTCGGTCCGTGTGCCATCAAACCCTAGATCTGGAGGTCGAAATTCTACTAAGTCTCCGTGTTTTTCAGTTTCAAGTGCCCCTGTTCATTGTGCCGTAACTTTGCATCTGTAACTCCGTTTTTGGCATATAGCATATCAAAATGTTCATCTCAGAGAGTACATCATTTCATTCCATTGCATCATTTTCATTTGAGTTCATCTTTATGCCCGAAATGTTGTTAGAAGATGGCTACTTGAGATATTTGTCAGATCTGCTACTCCGTTTAGATATTTGTCATTTTTACCATGATTATTGTGTGCATGATATGCCCTTGAGCTCTACATATGTTTTGTTAAGGGCTTTGTAATCTTTCCAGAGGTGCAACCCATGTATTTTTGTGATGTGTGTGGTCACTAGCACGAGCTTGCAAAGTGGTGCACTTGGTAATTTTGATTTCAGGGACTTAGCTTTTCCACTAAGTCCTTGAGTTGTTTATCTCATATGGCCATATGTTCATGTTGTTTCCTAGCGATCCGTGCCTCTTTTGGGGATGATCAGTAAGGATGTTTTGCTAATCGTGTAGTGCTCTACCCATCCATGTCTTTGTTTGCAATTATGGAGCACCCTAGCTTGAGTCAATCGAGCTCTACTTTTGCTACTTCGTGAATCTGGGCAGATTGTCAACTTGTTTGCAATTTTGCCGATGATGTTGTAGTTGATCCGTGCATGCTATGCTATTATTCTTGCCATGTCTAGCTTGCATTTTGTGTGTTATTGATAGATGTATGCTTAGCTTATCATGTATTGCTCCGTAGTGAGTGCATCGAGCTCGTAAACATGCCTACTTGAGTTATGTTTCAGCATGTGCCAGTTTTCACTAAGTCTGAAAACTGATTATGTTTTTGCTATGTTCACATGCTTGCAATTGTATTTTCTGATCCCTTTTGGCTCAAGGTCACTAAGGGACTTTTGTTAAGCTTTTTGAGTAGCTCCATGCCATGCTTTACTTTGCCATGTTCAGGTCCTGTAGCATGTACTTTTGTTGCTCCGAAGAGTGCTACCTGATCTGGAATTCCAGACAAGTGTTAATCTCACTAAGTCTGAAATCGGTTTGCCTTATGCATTTTTGCCATGCTTGTTTGAACATGTTAATGGATGATTTGGCCGTAGCTCAGTGCTAGACTTTTGTTAAGCATCTTGAATGCACCCCTGCCATGTATTTTTTATGTCATGTTTGGGTGCTGTAGCTTGTTCATCTCATTGCATTTAGATGGCTACTTGCTGTAAATCGCAGACCGGTGTCATATTTGAATCGCTTGCCATTTCCAAACCGTAACTCCGATTCCGGCGTTCTTTATATCGTTTTCAAGCGATTTCATCTCATCTTTCCAGTGGAACACTTGGACTCCCAAGTTGAGTCCAGGTTCATGCATTCCTTGTCACATCTTGCAGATGCATCCCGCAGCGCATCCCGCATAGCATATCATCTTTGCATCATCTTGTTTGATCCTTGCACGTGGTTGATTGTGTCCTTGTTGCTTGTTTGTCTTGTTTGGGTAGAGCCGGGAGACAAGTTCGCTAACAAGGAGCCCGTTGAGTTCGCTTTCGAGGATCCAGTCAACTCTGACAACTGTGCAGGCAAGATGATCATACCCTCGAAATCACTACTATCTTTGCTATGCTAGTTTGCCCGCTCTTTTGCTATGCCATTGCTATGATGCCTACCACTTGCCTTCAAGCCTCCCAAATTTCCATGTCAAACCTCTAACCCACCATGTCCTAGCAAACCGTTGATTGGCTATGTTACCGCTTTGCTCAGCCCCTCTTATAGCGTTGCTAGTTGCAGGTGAAGATTGGAGGCCGTTCCTTGTTGGAACATTTATTTACTTGTTGGGATATCATTATATTGCCATGTTATCTTAATGCATCTATACACTTGGTAAAGGGTGGAAGGCTCGGCCTCTCGCCTAGTGTTTTGTTCCACTCTTGCCGCCCTAGTTTCCGTCATATCGGTGTTATGTTCCCGGATTTTTGCGTTCCTTACGCGGTTGGGTTATAATGGGAACCCCTTGATAGTTCGCCTTGATTAAAGCTTTTCCAGCAATGCCCAACCTTGGTTTTACCTTTTGCCACCTAGCCTCTTCTTCCCCTGGGTTTCCGGAGCCCGAGGGTCATCTTATTTTAAACCCCCCCGGGTCAGTGCTCCTTTGAGTGTTGGTCCCACCGAGCGATGTCCGGGGCTACCAGGGGCAACTCTGGGCTGGCCTACCCGACGTCTGGCTCATCTAAGTGTGCCCTGAGAACGAGATATGTGCAGCTCCTATCGGGATTTGTCGGCACATTCGGGCGGTGTTGCTGGTCTTGTTTTAACCTGTCGAAGTGTCTTGAAGAACCGAGATACCGAGTCTGATCGGAACATCTTGGGAGGAGGTCTATTCCTTCGTTGACCATGAGAGCTTGTCATGGGCTAAGTTGGGACTCCCCTGAAGGGATTTGAACTTTCGAAAGTCGTGCCCGCGGTTATGGGCAGATGGGAATTTGTTAATGTCCGGTTGTAGATAACTTGAACCTTAACTTAATTAAAATGAATCAACTGAGTGTGTTACCGTGATGGCCTCTTCTCGGCGGATTCCGGGAAGTGGACACGGTGTTGGAGTAATGTTTGCGCAGGTTGTTCTCTAGTTTCTCGCTCGCGCTTTGCCTCCTCTTCTCGTTCTCTTTTGCGAACAGGATAGCCACCATATTTTGCTAGTCGCTAGCTATAGCTCCACATATTTTACCTTGCCTTACCTATAAGCTTAAATAGTCTTGATCGCAAGGGTGCGAGATTGCTAAGTCCCTGTGGCTCACAGATTACTATTACACCAGATGCAGGGCCTGATGATTCCGCTCCAGGAGATGCGCTCGAGCTCAAGTGGGAGTTCGATGAAGACTCTCAACGTTACTATGTTTCCTTTCCTGATGATCAGTAGTGGTGCCCAGTTGGGGGTGATCGGGACCGTGTCGCATGTTGGGTTATCTTTTTATTTTGGCGCCGTAGTCGGGCCATGAGTGTTTGGTTGTTGTAATGTTATTTATGTACTTGATTGACGTGGCGAGTGTAAGCCAACTATGTTATCTCCCCTTTTATTATCTATATTACATGGGATGTTGTGAAGATTGCCTAACTTGCGACATATGCCTTCGATGCGATTATGCCTCTAACTCGTGCCTCGACACGTGGGAGATATAGTCGCATCGAGGGTGTTACAGATAAGACCCAAAGAATTTATGAGATTTTTTGGGGAATTTTGGGAATGATAGAAATATAGGTTGCTTCACAACCTAGGGCAAAAACTACCACATGGACATGACACATAGGCAAAACTGATGAGGTGGCGCCTAGTCATAGCAACCCACCACAATTTACAAGGTTATGACCATCTATATTGGTCATGATCAGCTAGAAATAAGGCAGCAGACTAGTGCTATCTGCTTTATGACCATTTCGTGTAAGGAAATTACGACCTTTCTGACCAAAATGGTCATTATAGTTTAGGGTTTGGAGCCCCCCGAAAAACTTTTGACCAATTGGTCTCAAATGGTCATAGATCTATGACCAATTCTTTTAGGGTCACTGACAGAAGGTCACTAGTTGACATATTTCTTGTAGTGTTGACCCATGCAGGAGTAATCCCGTGTGTAAAAACTAATGATATCTCGAGAATTTTATCGGAAACATGGTATCTTGACCATTTAATCGAGAAAATGATATCTCAAGAAAGATGATAAATAAGGTGAGGAGGAGTGGGGCGTGGTGATGACTAGTGGTCAGACTGGGCGGAGGCATGGGGATGGACAGCACCAGCAGCGGCCACCATGCCAGATTGTTCCAGAGACTTCCTTTTTTAATTGCTCGGCAATGAGGTTGTGGGACATAAGCATGAACGAGTCAAAGCCTTATCTGTAAATGTGGAGGTGCAGGTATCTTTTGTAAAATTGTCATAGTTTGCTTTCTATCCGTCAGATATAGATCGGACGGCCTATACTATAAGATGGCAGGCACACCATCATCACCAAATCGGTTTTCCCTCTACTCCTACTCCTATATTACTTATACTTATACTCCTAATATATAAAAGACTCGGTTGGTGATGATGGTGTGTCTCCCATCCGCCATTTCTGACCATTAGATCTGCATCTAACGGTTCTGATGTAAATTGTGGCCTTTTGCAGCAATTCCCACTTCTCTGCTCCAGTTTACACAAAACACCTTAGTATCTAGAAACCAACCACATTCCTCCCTTACCTCATCAAAACAGCCCAAAGAATATATTTGGAGTGAAACAAAAGATATTTTTATTGATATGTATATACAAAGTAAACTGTTTTATTTCAAATGTGTGAATATGTATTATTCTACTTTGGATCCGTTGCAATGGATGGGCTCATTGCTATAAAGGTTTATCTCCTACATCATCCGCAATAAACACCTGGTGTACTGGTCCGGGCCGCATGCTTGCAGCGCAATGGCCTAAGTTCGAATTTTGTCCTAAAATGTAGCTTTTTATTTTTTTTAATAGATACTTCTTTCGCTACTGTTGTGGGAGTGGATCCCACAGAGTACTTAGAATACAAGATTAAGGATGGATTCGTTTCTTTCTAACTTTCTGTATGAATCTGTAGCCAGACTGCAAGTAATGTACATTGTACTGACAGTGGAACCCACAGAGTACTTAGAATACAAGATTAAGGATGCAATTAACTTTTTATAGAGGGAGAATCATACACGCAATTAACTCAAATGGATTGGACGTGACTCTATTATTCTCCAAAGCCACCGGCAAATTTCCTCCCGTTGGCTGGAGTAGGTTTCTCGATTTGCATGCGGGTTTAACGAAGGGGTTTGATGGAGGCGAGGAGGCGTGTTCAGCCGGTCGTGCAGCGGACGGTGCAGTACTATTCAATTTGACAGCTACTAGTATATTATAAAAAAGAAAGAAGAGTAGTAGAGATAGAGATAAGAGTAGAGATAGAGACTAGGGAGGAGCACCATCCACGCTCCATTCGGGGGGGGCGCTGTTGAAATTTGGCGAGCGCACTCTCGCGACTGCTAGCAGCAACGACTTCGCTGATGACAAATTCTTCCCCGACCTCGGCAACCTCTTCCTCAATGACATGGGCAACAACCTCAACGCCAACAGTGCTGCTCCCGTTGCACCGTATGTGTTTCTATCCTTCCTGTTCGAAATCGCGGTAACATTCATCTTTCTAGTCTGTGTCCTAGATTCGATCTGTTCATCTACTATGCTAGTCCACATGATTAGTTTAATCTCTGTTATAGCCCTCATGATTTATTTTGTGCTTATTCAGACTAAATCTCGTAGTAACTTACTTGTATATTCAACTGGCTCACCGTCCCCTACACCCACTCCCGTTTCATGGACGGCTTGGTCGATGCCTCCAAGGAGCCCTTCGTCTATTGCTATGAGTGCCCGATGCCATTTTGGGGCTCGCCGGCGGACCTCGTGCATCACCTCACGTAGTCGTCCATCTATCACTACTGGCCCACGGCAAAGAACATCAACTACGAGATGTGCTACCCATTCACTGTGCCGGAGTCGCTGGAGGATCACTGCCGCATGCTAGTCTCGGAGGAGGACGACAGCGTCTTCATCATAATCGTGGGCACCGGAGAGGCCCGCGCAGGCCGCCATCCCATGTCTGTAGTGTGTGTCTGGGGCGACACCATTGACACTGACACTGACACTGACACGAGGCCAATGTACGGGTGCGTGCTCACTATTACTACCCCTTGGAGGTACGTGGGCGGCGACACTGGCTACATCAAGTTGACTAGGACTATGCCGAGCTGGGACCTTCCCGCCGATCTGGACATGGAAGACGCATGGTATGATTTGGCCCCCAATGTGGTGCACAGGGACTCCAAGGAGGTTCACCTGGACATATGCATTACCAAGTTAAATGTTGATTCTTAGTCGTCGCTCAATGTAATCCACTATCTAAGCATGTGGAGACTTCCATGCATGATCTTCCTCTATCAGAGTATCGCGCATGAAAAAGTGTATCCATTTATGGTTTAGTCTAGAATCTTACATGTATCAAATTTTTACTACAATACTGGTGAAAGACTTATGATGAACCACTTCTTACATCTCCTCTGCCCCCTTCCAAGTCATCCTGATTTAATCCCTCCTTCTAGGTGTATAAGGGCATGGTTAATACTTAATAGTATAGCCAACTGTTGACTATAAGAAAGTGCCATCGCATTTGTAGCCAACATGTGTAACAATCGATACTCAAAAACTAATTCTTAAAGATCATTTCTTGCAAAGCACAATAAGTGTTATTTCTTCACAAGTATTGGACGCAGGTTGAACAGTTGAACGCTTTTGTTTGTGAAAGATACTTTTTTATCTATTTCACCCGGATGTTTGTGAGCTCTAGAGATGAAATAATATCCGAAGAAACCTATCGATACCCGTTACACATGAGATGACCCCCACATCCTTTGTCAAAATAAACAATTCCCCGATCAATGCATTTCACTGTTTCGTCCAACGCACGGGCACCTTTCTATAGATTAGTACGACCAAAAATTGAACTAACATTATATATAGTACGATAAATGCTGATGCATGTCACCTAAAATTATATCGTTGAAAACTATGTTCAAATACGAATCCAACGATATAGTTTTTGTTGACATGCACTAACATTTTGTTAGTTAAATATTCAGTCAAGTTCAATTGGGGACTAATAAACCATGACCGATGTAGTACTAGTGTAGAGGGCAGCACTGAATGCGAGTCTCACCCCGCTCGTGGTGCGGCAGTAAAGCCATCATATCACAAAACCCAACTACTCCTAGTATCCTTAGCTACCACTCCTCGGGCCAGTTCTTTTGGCTGCTTAAAAAATAAGCCGTCTCTTCCCCAGCTTTTCCCATAAGACTAGTTACAGTGGAGAGTAACATTAAGGCGCCTCACTCATTTATTTGGGCTTCTAAACTACTACTAGTACATCCGTCCTGGTTTATTCATCACCATTGTAATTTGTGCTAAATTTTGACCAAAAATTTAACTGATAAAATGTTAGTGCATGTGACATATGCACGTACTTACAAAATGCGTACGGATACATAAGGTTTCCAAACTTTTCCTTTTACATACTTAATTAAGGACGCTAATAATTCCTGAACGTTCAGGATTTATCATTTGCGTACCAAAACTAATGAGATCGCCTTATACAAAACTAAATTATATTCCTAATAAAAGCCAAGCGCTCGCAGGAGCGCTTGCAGCGCGCCACGAGTGCCCTGCTGCGCGGCCATTTCCCAGTGCGCCGACACAACGCCTCTTGCTTAGCCTCACAACTCGCGAGGTGTTGATTGGTGGCTTGCCGGCGGGCGAGCGCGATCTCACCGGTGTGGTAATCCGTCGCCAACAAGTACTCCTCCTCGCTGGAAGCGTGCACCCGGTCCACGTACCGCCAAGCGTAGATGAGCCACTTGGGCCCGACTGCACTCAGGGCTTTGGCACGGGCATCCTCCGCCACCCTCATGGCCCTCGCACGAGCCTTCGCCAAAGAGCTAATTGCCTGACTCTCTCGGACGCGACATAGGCCTGCGAGGCAGCTTGCCCCCCGGCATGCTTCTCTTCCTCGGCCTTCTTCTCCGCCTATATTTTGGCGCACTTTGCTGGAGGTAAAGCCTCCCACAAGGCGACATCCATTTCTTTCCAAAGCTCCTCAAGGCTGCGGGGCTCGGCGGGTGGCATGGCGTCCTCCTCGTAGTGGGGAGCAGATGCGTCCTCCGACGCACGTGCTAGCGAGATTGGGAACGCCAATGCGTCCACCTCGACGTGTCGCGGCAAGGAGCGGAACACCGACACGTCCTCCTCGACTAGTGGCGGCGAGGAACGGAACAACGACGCGTCCTCCTCGACTAGTGGTGGCGAGTAATGGAACGGCGACGCGTAACCGTCCGTGCGGTGTAGTGAGGGGCGCCTAGGGCTTGGGAGGAGGGATGCCATGGTGGTCGACGTGAGAGGGAGGGGGAGGAGATAGCGATGAACGTGAGCATTCTTCTGAATGCCGTGGGAGGCACAGTATTTATAGCGAGCAATGGCACACCTACGTAATATATGGTCTGAGCTTCACTGACTTAACTGCATGTCCAGTTGCGTCACTAACATGTGGGCCAGATGCCTATTGGGCCCACATGTCAGTGACCAAATGCACCTACAATTAAGTAATTGAAGCAGCTACGTGGGCATATTTGTTGGAGCGAGTAAATTATGTGTGAGGGAACGGGTGGAAATATTGCTGGTCACAACGGATTGGACGAGCGCGGGGGAGGAGAGTCATGCATGCAGATTTTTTCCACACGTGGTGGAATGGTGGGATTGCTGGAGGGAGAAGGAGAGTCAAGCAGGTGTTCAAATTTCAAGGTGCAATAAATTATTGCATGCGATGATTAAGGCTAGCCATAGTGGTGGTAATGTGGTACTCCCTCCTTTCTGGTTTATAGGGCTTAATTTGAAAATCTCTTCAACCAAGGTAGATGATGAATGGTGGAATTAATTCCATAGTTTGCAAAAGTACTTAATTAGTACTCTTGTTTTTCTCAAAAAATTTGTGTAAACTGATGCATTAATTACACCACATGCATGCATGACAACTCCTATAAAAATCTCAGTTGGTGGTGATGGTATGTCTGCCTCTGGACAACGTGAGCCGTTTGATCTACATGGAACCAACGACTCAGATGTGTGTGCATAGAGACATGGCCTTGCCACTGGAGGTACTGTATAGCAGATATTTACCCACCTCTGCCACTGTATAAAATACAGAACTACTCATTCCAGCCTCATTTCCTTTCTGGTTCATCTCCTTGCATTCTTTCCGGCGGCGGCGAAGGTTCCTGAAGATGGAGTCCAGACCCTAGAAACCACTACAAAAAATATTCCACCGCCTCTATCTTGGTAAGAGTAGGTGAAATTTTTGAATCGAGCCCTTTAGGGGGAGGGAGGTAGTGGTACTCTAATAGCTAACTTGTTGTGATGACTAGATAGGACATGGCACGCACCTAGATGGAGGAACTAGTCTGCATTGTGTATTTAAGTTTTGTCTGAAGTCAATGTACCTCTACTTGGACCAAACTTACAGAAAAATGTACATCAACATTCACAATGTCAAATCAATATTTTTATACTCATTATAAACATAGTTTTTATACTCATTACAATCAATATTGTAGATATTGATTTTTTTTGTATAAATTTGGTCAAGAACTTTGCAAACGGTTGACGGAAGTAAAAACGACCAGAGGGAGTATCGTGCATGCGGAGTAGGCAAAAAAATTGATCATTTATAGCCGGTCGAAGTCTCAAAGGGCGCGACCGCGTGAGGGAGGCGAAGGTCGTGGGAGGTGCGACGGTTGAGAGAATTAAGTGAAGTTACATCCATGCGCCGGCATGGCGTGCGAACAGGCAGAAGTTATAATGGCAGGCCTACGATATGTGTCTAGTAGACATGACATCTAGTGGGTCCCGCACAATACTCAAAAACTCTTTGGGGGCTTGAGCCGTTTATCCAACGAGTAAGCCAACAACCCCACGCCGTTCACACGCTCTACTCGTCCCTGTCTTCTACATTACAATGGTTCGCTCCCAGTCGTCCCGTCCTTTCACATTACACCAGTTCAACTTCTCCTAACCCTCCTCCAAAATCCATGGCCTCCCAAATCTCCATGGTCGCTGCTGAGTACCAGGTTAGAGCCATCACCGACGATGAGTTCATCGTCATCTACAACCGTGAATCCGTGATGGTGAAAGGATGCCTTGCTCGCTTTAGAAGCATGTTCAAAAACTCAAAGTATGAGTGGGTCGCTGGGCTAGATGTTGAGTACACCATAGTCCTGGAAAATGAGAAGATTCTAAAGGAGGGAGAGAAGAAGAAGCCCGCTGTGATCCGGGTTTGCGTACATAACATGTTCTTGGTATACCACATATGCCATGCCGACATTGAGTGCCGGGATTTTAAGAACCTCCTGAAGGATGAAAGAGTGAAATTCGTTACTGTAGACTTTAGGAACGACAGGGATGTCCTGGGTCGGATAGGCCTCGTTGTAGGCCAGCCCTTCGATCTCAAGAAGGCAAGCATGGTGTCCTCCTCTCACCCTTCAATGCTGAACCTGGCAGCAGCCATGATTGATCCTCCGTACGCTAAACTGAAGAAACCTCACCACGAGTTTCATCATGCATGGGATTTGAAGACCATAGATGAAGATCACATCCTGTACGCAGCAATGGATGCCTACCTTTGTTTAAATATATAAAAGGGTAGGATGAAGAAGCAGAGCCCTGTGTCCGGTTCAAGCAAAGAAGCGGCGGTGAAGAGGAAGAGGAAGAGGGACGAGGCCAAAATCGAGGACATGGACTCGGACTCCGAGTAAGGTGGTAGTGCCGTCGGTCATGCTGGTTCTACTATAGTGTCAAACGGACTAGTTTCTTAGTTTTATTTCAGGGGTGTGTTGTGCTGAGCCCCTAGCAGAACTATCTTTATGTTCTTTCTCGTTATTTGAACTTTATGTTCTTTCCCATTATTTTAACTCTTTAGTACATACAGTAGTACTAGTACTATGTCTTACTACTGTTCTTCTTGCAGTTGGTACTGCTGCTCGTATCTTTGTGTTCCTACTATACTTAATACGTTTGTACTAGTAATATAATTTGGGTCAGTCGATTTGTGAAAGAAATTCAACGGAGCGAAGGAAGAAGACGACAGAGAAGCTACCCCAGTATCTATATTAGGGTGGCAGGGTGCCCATGATCTATCTTATGAGTGTTGGGTGTGGAATGCAGTTTGCCGGAAAAAATGGATCGTGCCCAGGGTTAAACGGATGGCAGGGGTGGGGGAGGGGAGCATGGCGGTGGCAGGCGGTTCAGGGGAGGGCGGGGCAGCGGCGGCAGGTGGTTAGGCGTGTGGTGGCCTAAGAAGATGAACAGTGCATCAATTTCGGAGGTTGAAGAAGCCCTTCTGGCCATCCATGTTGCATCCGATGGCTCACAAGAGTCGAGTGACCCAATTGCTTCTTCAGATTGGAGGATCAACATGGCATTCAAGGTCTCGAAGGTAGATTCCACGTCCGCACCCAGTTTGCAGGCTCAGTGCGGGCGCGACAGGCTTCCACCGTGACAACCACCATGCGTGCCTCCTCCGCGCGGGCGGAGATGACAATGACACGCTAGTTCCTCCTCGTCGGCGTGGTGGAGCACGCGCTCGTCCTCATCTTCATACGCTGAGTGCATAGACGTGGCTCCACCAGCTGCTTGCATGCTTGGAAGTGCGGTGGCATCGCGAGGAGGGACTGCAGACGACGTGAGCGGGCGAGCCTTCGGCTTCATTGTACAGGGATGGCGGCGACATGGCGGTGATGGGCGAGAAATGGTTGGCCGGAGCAGGCGGGTTTCGGCATGCGCAATGGCGGCGGCATATTGATGAGTGCACATATGGGAGCTTAGTTTAGATTTATATAGGGTTGGTTAAACTTAAAAGAAAACCGTACTGGTACACGTAAACATTAGACCGAGGCAGCGCTTATATTAGTTACCACGGCCATGATATGGAATCCTGTGCAAGCGCGTGAATCTCGGCTGCGCGGTCGATCGAACGGTGCGTCACCCTGTCACGCTCGAAGGACACCCATCGAACCTTTTTGTGTGTGTGTGAAAACAATCCCCGAATATTACTCAACTTTTTTCCTGGAAAAGTTCTTGACGCTACAATATTTCCATATATATGAATTTAGCTCCAGTTTGTGTTTCTTTGGATTTGGACGTTTTAGGTGCGCCCTAGTTTTTTTAGAACTGATTTTGTGTGTGTGTGACTGAGAGAGAACGTGTGCATGTGTCCATATGTGTGTTGTGGCGGAAGGGCAATGTGGAGACGGTGTGCGTGTGATAGAGACATAGAGAGGTGGGAATGTGCAAATGATCATGCATGAGTGAGACATAGATAGATGCCGATACGTTGTGTATACATGAGAGAACAATCTTCTATTTGTACTTGTGTGAGAGAGAGAGGAGCATCCGTAACACAACAACCATCTCTCTTGATTTGTCCGTCCCTCGCATGATCGCATGTAACATATGCATCAACGCACACATTTTGACACCCTCACCCGGCCCCTGCCCACCTCAAGGCCGGCACATCGCTCTCTATCTCGCACGCACAATCTATTCATGAAAACCCTATTTACCATGTAGCTTTCACTACTAGGAAAAGGGCTATAGATGAAATTGACACTAATGGCGCACCAGACATGTGGTGCGCCACTACTATATACTAATGGCGCACCATGTGTTGGTGCGCCATTAGTGTCCAAATACTAATGGCGCACCACATCCACGGTGCGCCATTAATAACAAGATTTTTTTTCAAAACTAGTAATGGCGCACCGTGGGAGTGGTGCGCCATTACTAGTTAAACTAGTAATGGCGCACCACATCCACGGTGCGCCATTAGAAAAAAAATTCAAATTTTTTTTCTATTTTTTTTTTCAAAACTAGTAATGGCGCAACACGGGATAGTGCGCCATTACTAGTTAAACTAGTAATGGCGCACCACATCCACGGTGCGCCACTACTAAATTTTTTCCAATTTTTTTATATTTTTTGAAAACTAGTAATGGCGCACCACTCCCACGGTGCGCCATTACTAACTTGGCCCAAAAATTCCCTCGCATGTACCCCCCCCCCCTGTGTGGACCGCCTTTTCAGTTTTTTAAAAAATAAAAGAAAATGGTGAACATGTCAAAAAAATAAAAGAAAATAAGTTTCCCATGTGATATGTGGTCTAGTTGTTGGGAAAATTTACAAAAATGAATTTTGACTTTATTTGCAAAATCTCTCGGGAATTTGTAAAATGGGCATAACTTTTGCATACGAACTCGGATTAAAAAGTTTCCTATATGAAAAATCATCTACTCGAAAAGTTACATCCGAATTTAACTGGGGGATCCCCGTTAAACATTTTCAAAATCCTCAAAAACCTAACAGAAAAAAAGTTATGGGGCTTTTAAGATCTGGAGGCAAAAAAATTCAAAAAAAATTCAAACTTACTAGTGGCGCACCGTATGCTAGGTGTGCCACTAGTAACAGAAAAAAATTAGTTTCGATTTTTTTTCGGGAATTTTTTCAAAATATGATACGTAATATGAACGGAAGTTTGAAATATTTTTTCAAAATTTCATCACACTCATGAACATGAACAATGTCCTAAACATCAACAAGGTTTAATAGGATTGATATGCTAGATATATCAACAAGTGCCTTTGAAGTGAGCTGGTGCTGGGGTTGGATAGAACTTTGAAGTTAAGCGTGCTTGGGCTGGAGTAGTGTGAGGATGGGTGACCTTTCAGGAAGTTTGACCACGGAGTGCGATTTGACCTGAGATTAAGCATATTGACCCGAGATTAAACCATAGTGACCCGGGATTAAGAAAAAATAAAAAAAAATTGATTTTTTTTAAATAAAAAAAATTGAAAAAAATTTATTACTAATGGCGCACTTCTATGTGGTGCGCCATTACTAAGTCAGATAGTAATGGCGCACCTCTAGGCATACTAATGGCACACTACAGGTGCACCATTAGTATCTGGTATACTAATGGCGCACCAGTGGTGGGCCATTAGTAAAAAATACTAGTGGCGTGGTACCAGTGGTGCACCAGTAGTGCGCCATTAGTAGGCAAAACTGGTGCGCCACTAGTAGTGTTTCCGTCACATACACACACATTTCTCTCCATAGGTTTGATTTCTCTCAATACCTTACACGCACACAAACACACACACACACACACACACACACCACACCACACACACAGACTCCCCCTCTCCCCCAAGCACACAATTCATCCCCATCCAAGGCTATATGGCGACCACTCTCGCTTGTGCTTCTCTGCCCCCAGCATGCACAACACCTCAACCTTCAAAGAGGGCATCGAGGAGATCGAAGACCGGCGACCACACTGTACTAGAGAATGTGGGGCCATTTGGAAGTAGGATGATGTGACGATGTCTGACTGACTCCTCCCCCCTCTCTCTCCCGCACAAAATTACCAATCCCTCTCTCTCTCACATAAAATTATCAATCCCTCAACCCACGAGATCCTTCCCCTCTTGTCCATGTTTTTCCAGTTCTCTCATCAAACCTATTGTCTCTTCTCCTTCCACGTCTATAAAATCCAGATGCACACACATCTCACATATATTACATGTCTCCATCTATCTCACAGACCTAACTTCTTCTTCTCTCTCTCTCTCTGTCTCTCTGGTTAGGTTTTTCTCCTGCTCTCTTGTCCACATACACACAATCTTTCTCACCCTATCTGCTCCATCTTCGCAAGCTCTCTCTACATGTTTCATTCACACATTGGGATGTGTTCAAAATGTTGCTTTTATAATGGATGATGTAGAGTTATGGTTGGTTTTGTTGCATCCTACAGAGTAATAACTATGAAATGCATTTAGATTCTCATTTGATTGGGATTATGTGAGTTTGAGCATATTGTGAAGTACTATAGACCTCGTATACATCTTGGAATTCAACAATGATTGTAACTATTGAATTGTATAGACCATTACATTCGAAGTTACTAGCCTAATATATTTATTTCACGATTACAACAAATGATTAATTCACTAGAAATGAAGAAAACAAATGTGTACTCCCTCTGTTTTTATTTAAGTCTGCGTATTAGCATTGGTCAAAGTCAAGTTTTGTAAACTCTCAGAAAGTTTATAACAAAAAAAATTAACATATACAATAACAAATAAATACCATTAGATTCATTATTGAATGTACTTTCACATCATACATATTTGTTATGGTAAATGTTTATATTTTTCTATAAACTTGGTCAAACTTTAGGAAGTTTGACTTCCGTCAAACCTAATATGCAGAGTTAATAAAATCGGAGGGAGTACTAGTAGTTACTAGTACTACTCGCTAGTTTCTTAGCCCAATCACCAAACACACCACACGGGGAGTTCAATGTCACAAAATTTTGAGGTCGGCGGGAAAATCTCCCGCGACCCTGATTCGAGCAGTGCGAAGTTACCATCATAACCTTCAGAACAGGTCTACGGATTACACTTGGTAGGGGCCTATTTTCATAACTTCAGGTTCACCCTACCCAGCCAACCCCAACCAGGCACCCAGAGTAGTACACCTAAATAGTCCCATTTTCCATCCCCACACCAAAATAGACTTTTCGACGGCACCGCAGCCTAGGTGCTCCTCCCCTTCTCCATCGGCGCACTCGTCCACCGCAGCACATCTGCCTCATCGATGACCTCGTACGCCGCACTGGAGCCGGTCCACCATCGTCATCGTACACGGAGCCTATTCCCTGGCACCGTCTTCCATGGTCTTGGATCTGCTTCCCGGAAGCCAACGCCAAACGCAGAAGCACCACTTTCGTGGACAATGAACTGACTCCTGTTGCCGACCATGATACATAGAGACCGCCGCGACCATCTTTCTCCTCCTTGATCGGTAATGTGTGTATTGAGTCACTTAGTAGTACATGTGCAGTTCCAATTTTGTTCAGACCTACCCTTCAAATTTCCTGCTTGCTATTGTTCCCGTAGAAGTAATTGGTTTTAGCCTCCATTGTCCAACATAATATCAACTTGTAATTGCGCGTCGCTCCTATATCGCGCTGTGCTTGGGTAGGTTCTTCATCTGCAAACAGTAGTGTGGCAAATGATGGAAAGTTTTTTAGAACTAGCAAGATGCCCATGCGTTGCACGGAACATCAAGAGGCATTTGTATGAGTAGTTTATATCTTGTAGGAGAAAAGGATGAACGAGGGAAGGCCTTATTTGCAAATCTGGAGAGGGGTGTGGGTATGTTTCTGCAAAATTGCCATAGTTTTCTTCCTATCCATCGGATATAAATCAGACGACATATATTGCAGGATGGCAGGCACACCATCATCACCAACTCTGTTTTTTAAAATAAAAAAGGAAAAAAAGAAAGTAGAAAAAAGAGTAGAGAGTAGAGAAGTAGAGATAAATATTATAAATATAAAATAAATATAACAGTAGAGAAGAGAGTAGAGATAAATATAAAATATAAAATAAATATAACAGTAGGGAAGAGAGTAGAGATAGCAGGGAAGCCGGGAAAGGATCGCTCCCGCGTGGGAAAAAGTGGCCGGGCACGCACTAGTTTTGGCCCGCGCCATCCGGCGCGCTTTATAAAATCCAACACCCTCCCATCGCTCTCTCCCTGCTCTGTGCCTCGCCACCGCTCTCTCCCCGCTCTGTGCCTCGCCACCGCTCTCTCTCCGCTCTGCGCCTCGCGACTGCTCTCTCCCCGCTCTTTCTCGCCTCGCTGCCGCCGCGCCACGATGCCGCCGCGTCGCCGGGAAACTTGGGAATACTACAGCATCCACGCGCGCCCCTTCAGCGGCTTCTCTGCTGATATCCGGTTCCATGGGATGCGCCTCGGCCTCGGCAATTTCGACACCGGCAACAAGGCCGCCCGCACATACGACGCGGCGGCGTGGCGCCTGTGGTGGCCTCATAGAACATTGAACTTCCCGAATGTGCCGACACGGGAGCGGGCGCAGGAGCTCGCGCTCTGCCGTGGCTTATCACCGATGAGGATCGTCGCGACAACCGAAGGCGGGGGCACCGTCTCAGCATCATCGAGATGGACGAGGAAGCCATGGCGCTGTGGCGCCAACGCTTCCCGCAGGACATCATCAACGAGCGTGAGTTCTATGCGCAAAGGAGGACGGAGAGGGAGAAGAGGAGGGCGGAGCGAGCCGCCTATCGCGAGGACAAGCGTATGCAGAATTCAACATGAGCCTAGGAGCACGTCACCCTGGGAATCCGACAACGATCGGTATCTTCACGCCTACATGGAGACGTCGGAGGAGGACATCACTGAGGAGGAGTTGGACGACGAGGAGTAGTTGAACTATCTATTTTTTATCTATCTATGCTATATTTATGCTGAGAACTATCTATGTCTCTACTCTCTACTCTCTACTCTCTATCTCTACTTCTTGATCTCAGCACTATAAACGCTTTTTAAAGCGCCGCGCGTTGCGCTTCTATTGGAGATGCTCTAACATGGCAGACGAGTGCTTTAATGTTGCCCACAAGATGCGTGAGTATTACTAGTATATTTTTCTTGCCATGTTGAGATTTTAAAACCACGAGTGCGAACATGCAGAGGAGCAATGAAGACCAAACATGGGATAGACATCTTCAAGGAGTGTAGCAAGTTAAAGAGGAGCTACACCGAACCTGTAAAACGAACTTTGGTAAGTAACACCCTTTCAATTACTTTTGTTTAGCCTCGTGTTCTTAGATGTGTATATGTTGTAGTTTATGTTTCTCTTAGCCTTGTGTTCTTCATGTGTAATAAGAAGAGTATTAATTGTCCTAGCGCTTTCGCTTTTAGCTTGATGTAGGAAGTGGGTGCTCTCACCTTGTAGTCTGTTTTTATATTTTTCCTTTTGAATTCACTTCTCTGAGTCCTGTTTATCTGGCTTCTCCTAAATGGATCTTGGTTGCTCTAAGTATTGATCTAAAAAAGAAGTAACTTCAGGTCAGGATGCAGTTCCTGCGAGGAGGGAAGTATGGTCAACCTCGAGATCATGTTTCCAAAATGAGGCTGGATTACACACAAGGTGCTAGTTCCCTAATGAGGCTGGATTAGACACAAGGTGCAAATTCCCAGATGATGCTGGATTACACACAAGCCAGGTAGAGTCGTCAACTGTTCGTGTCCTCGTGGCTCTAGTAAAGGCTGAAACAAAGCATGCAGCAGCCCTTGAGAATGTAGCTGAGTTCCTGAAGAAGCGAAAAGAGCAATCAGATGCTCTCTTCACCCAAGCCAAAGAAGAGATGGAAGAAGCCAGAAAGAAGCTAGCAGAGGCAGAGCAAGCTAGGCGTTTCCTGCTATCTAAAATTGTTGTCAATACAAATTTTCCTTCATAATAGCTAGGTTCAAATGTTTATCCAGTCATCATGCCTGTTGTGATATCCGTGCATCTACTGATGTGGCACAAAATAATTTTTTTAGGGTCATGTAATAACAACAATTACTTTCCAAACAAAAACAGATGAAGCATTGGACATGGTATAGTTCACCCTTAAGCCCAACATTCCAAGTTCAACTTCCACATAAAACTCATGTTCACAGATATCTGCACATTTATAGATAATGTCCACAACCATGATTCACTTCAAAGCCAAAAAATGTGAGGAGATTTATAAATAAAGAAAAACCTCTAGTTCCTTCTACCAGTGTGAGCACAACAAGTCAAGACCATGCGTAATTAATTATATTTTGATCATTTTTTGTGTTCTAAAATGTCGGCCGGCTTGTGGAAGGACGTGTTGCCGGCACACGCGCTGATTCAATGGAGGCAGGCGGGGTAGTCTGAAGCCGGTTGCATGCGCGAGGAGGCGTGTTCAGTCGGGCCTGCAGCGAGTGGGGCCCTCTTGGCCGGCACGCTGGTTCAATGCCTGCGCTATGACAGGTCGTGTCCGCATCAGAGCAATCACTCCCTCTAGTCCTTTTTTGTTTGGGTATAAAAAATCACGTTTTCCATTCACATTTTACAAGTAAAATTCATGGACAAACTTTGACCCAAAATATGATGTGGACTAGTAAACCAGGACGGAGGTAGTAGTTCTTTTTTTGACCAAAGAAGGGTTTCACCCTTCCGATTTTCATTACTGAAAACCAACATCAAAACCATAGTATTTGCCCTAGAACTATCAGGTTCAACGTCTCGCAATATAAACCCATAGAACCATACGCTAAGGAGGTAGTAGTTATGAATTCCATTTTTGCTCCATACCAATCAATCTAAAAACTACTTAAGTACCTATAACGCGCCCTTGAAAATCGGAACTCTTAGACTAGCCACAGTGGGAGTAACTTCAACAGTAACATCGAGTCCAACTCAACAAATTTTCTTATGTGGCAATGAGTTAATGAGGAGAGAGGTAGTCTGATTAACTAAGCTAGTTCCTGTAACATCACATGTCCCAATGCAGTATGAGTCTATAACCTAATAAATGTGGCTTTGCATGTTACCATACTTATGTTACTACCCACTATGAAAGGTAGTAACATAGTCTAGGGATATGTGTAAGTTAATAGTGTATGTTACTCTCCATTGTGGCTAGTCTTACCCTGCTAAAAAATGATATTTAAACGTGGCTACTCGATCTGTGGCAACTGGCGAGCCACCGCTTCCAGGTCGTTCACCTGTGGTCCCGACCATCAACTCCTACTAATCAAATTATCATGCGAGCTGACTATTCCTACAAAGGTGCGCTCCACCACGTACCTGGTACCCGCGCATGGAGCAATCGTTCACCTAGGGTTTTAGGGTTTATTTGTTAACGGTGCATTTACTTAACTCTCATGTGTGCGAGACAGTGAGAGACTGACTATGTGTGTGCGCCTCTTCTCTTCATATATGCACTCCACCATTTGTCTTGTGTCCGAAAAATTATACAGTAGTAATAACTACTAGCAATGTGCCAATGCGTTGCCACACGATCAAAGTAGATTAATACATATTCACTGATTTGATAGAAAAAAGAGTCTAGTTTTGAAATACGTGTATCACTAAAAATACCTTATGTTTCACTCAAAATATATTCTTTTGGCGGTTTTGATGAGATGAAGGAGGAATGTTGTTGGTTTCAAGATTCACGAAGTGGTATATCTCTAATTTCTATTCTTACTAGCAAGATGCCCATGCATTGCACGGAACATCAAGATCTTGTGGGAGAAAAGGATGAATGAGGGAAGGCCTTATCTGCAAATGTGGAGAGTACGGGTAAATTGCCATAGTTTCATTCCTATTCGTTAGATATAGATCACACGGCCTATATTGCAGGATGGCAGACACACAATCATCACCGACTATGCTTTTTATAAGAGTAGAGATAAAAACAGAGTTGGTGATGATGGTGTGCCTGCCATCCTGCAATATAGGCCGTCCGATTTATATCTGACGAATAGGAAGGAAACTATGGCAATTTTGCAAAAAAGATACCCACACCCCTCTCCACATTTGCAAATAAGGCCTTCCCTCGTTCATCCTTTTCTCCAACAAGATAAACTACTCATACAAATGCATCTTGATGTTTCATGCAACGATGGTCATCTTGCTAGTTGTTGCAAAAAGCTCATGTGTGTGTGTTGTGTGTGTGTGAGAGAGAGAGGGAGAGGGGAGGAGGGCGGAGTGCATGTGTGACAAAGACACAACAAGTGTGTGTGCGAGAGATATCGGCTTAAAATGAGGTGATAGTGTGTGTATGCACGATCGAGAGGGCGTGTCTCAAGAAGGGACGAAAAATCTACATACATACAAGGAGCACGAGAGAGACATGTACGCGATAGTGGAAGCACAAGTGTGTGGGTGTATAAACCTATCTGGAAGCTAGTCGATCAATGATGTGAGAGAAATACGAGTCGGGGGTGCGAAAGCAAGAGTTTTGTGGGTGTGAGAGAGAGACGATAGTCAGGGAGTGGAAGCAGGAGCTGTGTGTGTGTGAGAGAGAGAGCGGGGGGGAGTTTGTCTGATCGGTAAACAAATGAATAATGTCAGTTTTATAACTGGGATGTAGACGGAAAGGAGACCGCAACAAAAGTTGTGTCTGCAGGAGAGAGTAATTTTAGTGGTATGAGTCATATCTAGAGACATATAGGGTGTGTGAGAGAACCCCATAGAGAGAAAGACAAAGTGAAAGACGAGTGAGACTGTGTGTGTGGCGGTGAAAAAGAAAGCTTAGGTACCTAGTGATACCAGAGAACGGTAGAGACGTGAGAGAGAATGAAAACCGTGTAATGTATAATGATAGGGAGAGTATGACACTTGTCAAGGGAGACGTCGAGAGACCATGTTTGCGAAGATAGGAGAAACATGAAGTGAGCGTGCGGGTGAGCTGGAGAAAAGAGAATGATAGCTACATGAAGGAGCATGCGAGAGAGATGGGCGCGAAAGGAGTCAACATAAAAGGGATTCAAATACTTGAATTCGAGATGATGATACATGTAATTCATACTCAAACCAAAATTGATCTATCAAACATGCATACTCATATGAATTCACCCGCATCTATGTTATTTAATATGTAGATATTACTAATCCATACATTTTAGTGGAACATAATTTGGTTTAAATTTTTTTGAATTAAACCTTATGATTTTGAGATCATTGTATTTGTAAGTCATATTATATACATATAAATGAGCAGAATTCTTTGTTGTGCTTTTGAAAGTATATATATATATATATATATATATATATATATAAATGATGTATATAGAATTTTATTCCAATCGCAAATGGATCCTTCCCGAACAAAAATAGAATACAAACTGGATTCGAATTGAGTTGGCATGGTAAACGTGCACTCTTGCTCTGCAAAAATTTGAACGAAGCGGGGAAAGTTGCAGTAACCGCCCGAGATGGAAATCAGCTCGAGATGGAAATTACTGCCTATCCTTGACATGCAAAGCCTATCGGCTCGATTTCTCTAGGTTTCCATAGGGGTAAGTTTGTAATTTCACTCAAACATGACATAACTGCCTCTCACCCGGATTCATACACGGTGGGCTCCAAAACACAGAGTCTCAATTAGCCGAAATCAACTCCCTCCCCGATTCATACATGGTGGGCGCCAAAAACAAACTCTCGTAGGCAAATATTCGGTGTATGTGAGATTACTGTCCTATCCCCAGCTGACTAATATTGTTGTGATGTAGGAAATTTTAAACGGGGGCTAAGTTTGTAAATTTCCTGGCAATTGAGACAAGCGCGCCCTGAAGACATGGTTCCCCTTCCTCTCTCCCTCCATTTCCCCATTTGTATTCCGTGGGCGCTAAAACACCCTCTCCACCCCAGCCTCCTCCGTCCGCCACCCCATCCACCGCCGTCCTCCTCCACCATGCTGGAGCTGATACCCCGACGCCATCGTCCATTACAAGAGATCGACCTCTCTCATCCATCGCTTCGGACTGGGATCCTTGCATCCTGTCCTCTCGCTTCATCTCTGCTGTCGTCCACCTTGCCGGCGCCGCTCCTACGACCATCTCCTCTACCGCGCCCCGCCGCCACCGGCTACCCTCCTAGATCTACTTCAACGCCGCCGACAGCCATCGCTACTGCAACACCGTCAAATTCTCAGCAGTTGCATACACGGCGCCGCACCAGAGGCGGTACTCTTTCGTATCTGCTCAAGCTATTTATCGCAGCAAGAAAATAGATCACCACTGTTTTACTCTGATTTCTTGTCCATCACTTACTTGCTAGTTGAAACAAAACATTGGTGCGAAGTTGCCTTTGTCTGGTTTGCACCTTTAGATCCGCCATGGCACACTCAACACAATACTCGCAATGCTTATGGTTTTCCCCTTTTATATTCCACAATAGTTAAATGACATTAGACTAAATTTCAAAATTGGGTCAGTCGATTTTTTAGAGCTCGCCGGAGTTTGCCGGTGCGAAGTAAGGGGCTCGGGTGGGGACGGTGGTTGTGGGGGCGGTGATGGGGCCTCGCCAAATGAAGAAAACTCGATGCGGGTGGGGGTGGAGGTGGCGGAGGAACAAAAACGGTGGGGCCGGTGGTTCAGCCGGCGGTCCGTGCGGTGTTCTGTATGGGAAGAATCAGAGACGAGGAAGAAGAAGGGTTAGGAGACGTAGGATCTTCATCCAACCGCCTGAAATGGTCGACTGACCCAAATGACAAAAGTCAGGCGACTTGCATGCAGACATGCCTTTATATTCAATACCATCCTCATACCTGCTTAGCACTGCTCCTGAATCAATCAAGCTAAACAACGTGCTACTCATAATTCCAAACTTGTTGCTCAAATACGAATCTGATATGATGCTGATATTACTAAAACATATGTCGTTTAATTGGTCAGAAAATGTTCCTACTTTACTTTCGAAAAGCACGTGCACCACATATAGAGAGACATCAGGGAGTTGCATTCTTAATGTGCTCTGATTCAACATGTGTGGGCACTGCGCAACGAACATTTTATTATCCAAAATCTGCTTGCTCTCTTTAGCATGTTCCTCATCCATTCTTCTTTAATAAGTACTCTCTCCATTCCTAAATACAAGTATTTGTATAGATTCCACCATGGACTACATATGTAGCAAAATGAGTGAATCTACAGTCTAAAATGTATTTGTATACATTTGTATGTGATCCATAGTGGAAATCTCTATGAAGACTTATATTTTGGAACGAAGGGAGTATGCTAGTAGTACAGTATGTTCCTTGTAGTGAAGATGAGCAGGGACATTTGCAGTGTAGAGGTCTATACGGTCGGTTGTGATGGACACTTTGAACTCTTCGGGCCTCTTTGATTCATAGGATTTTGTAAACATAGGAATAGGATTTGTAGTGGCCTGCCCACTTGAATCCTATAAGATTATCAAGGAAATGCGGGGAGTTGTGCCTCCTTTGAGAGTTACACTGATATTAACAGTACCGCACCTTCAGTTTAAGAGAGCTGGTATTCGAAGCCTTTTTAGCCGTACCGGCAATACTAGCACATATATCCCAGCAAGTTCCATTTTCCTGATTTTACTCCTGATGCTTACGGTTTTCCCGTTATATCTACACTATGATCTATGTAGCTGCTATGTGTCAGCATTAGCAGCAGTCCACTCTTGAAGCTAAACAACAAACCAATCGTAAGTCCAAAGCTTACTTCTTCAAATACGAATTGTGATATGATACTGATATTAGTTAACAGACACACATTTAATTGGTTAGGTAATGCTCCCACTTGATTTTCCAAATGCATGTGGCCACATATAGAGAGACATCATGGTATTAAATTTCTTTGGGTGTTGTGATTCATCATGAGTGGGCAACCAACATTTTATGCAATGAAGCGGAACCTCAAGAATATTCTTCCTCTTTTGTTCTTTAACATGTTCCTCTTTTGTTATTCTGTATTTAGTACGTAGAGTGTGTTCCTTGTCCGGAAGGGGCGCAGGGACATCTGCAGTCAACAGCTGATAGAGTTGGCCTGTACGTGATTGATAGGCTTTCAATTAGTAGCGACAATACAACATCGTATTTTCCAGCCAGTTCCACTTTCCCGATTTATATATCGTGGTTATGGTGTACCCATTTTTTGTACACTACGGTCTGCCTAGTTGATGTGTGCTCTTGTTATCATGGTTTGGCAATAAACTCTCTACACAGTATATTATGAACCTATCATCTGCTAACTATCCTTACTTCTGGAACATATTTTTTGTACTTGTGCCATATTATATTAATGCACGCACCATATTACAGCACACATGAGCTCTCTCATCAGAATCCAGTGATAGCACACAAGGGTTTACAGGGGTGCCCGTGTATTAGAATATCCTCTGTATTACAAATATAATCTCACAACTATTTATGCTTTCATGGTTCTCAGATATTATACGTAATTACAGTGAATATCAGAATCTGTGCATCAGAAGAATATTGTGGAACACTGCAACGACTTACAAAATTGGCACCAAGGCATTGAGTGCCATTCTGGATGCAATGAGACTCATACGCTCCCCGCCCTGTAGATCCTTATTCAGAATATGATCCTAATGACTATTTTCTAACCTCGAGGAGTCAAAGGCAGATGGCCTGTCCTGTTCACCCATCAAGGTGCCTGTTCTAATTTGGCAAGATTTTATTGATTATGCGTATCTTGCATATGTTGTCTTGCATTTCTTCTACTTTGTTGCACCGCCATCTGCTTAGTTTACTCATCATATATGTCAAGATGCCATGCCCATCCATTATCAATACATATTCCATCTATCATCATACCATGTTTTTCCACTGAAATGGTGTTCTTGTGCATCAGACATAAAAAAGGAAGAGGGTGATTGCCGAACCTGAAGGAGCACCAGCAAAGTCCTTGAAAAACATGGTGGTGCCGGAGAAATCATACATCACCCCACTTATATTGGCTGTACAACCAGTGACACAAAACATAGGACCGACTCCAGCAGACTGTACCCATACTTCACTGGCCACACCACTAGCCCCACCACACAGGACCTGCACTCTAGCAAAAGGTATGCTGATTTCAGTTGCCATAGCACCAGCCATACCACAGACAAATCCCACTCTAGCAAAAAGTACAATAAGTCCACCGGCCGAAGACCTATCCCAACTGCAGAGGCGGCCAATTCCTGCAGATTGGAACCCCATTCTAGTTATTCCCAGTTTTAAACACAATGCTTTCAATGTTGTTAGGGACTACATGCATATATTCCCATCATGGGAAGATTATAGTGAAGACAAACACCATTTTCACATCTTCCTGTCCCACTTACGTGTAAGTGCTATTATTCATGGTGATTATTTTCCTGTTTTCTGCTGATTGAACACATCAATGATTTACATTACATTGTTGTAAGTAGGCGAGGGTCAATCTGGGTAGTCATGACGAGCAAAGCTTGCTTGCGCTTTTCAAGGAAGCACTGCAGCAGTATCGGTGTTACGTGAGGAAATCACACTTTGATGGCAAGTCTATAAATGAATTTCTGATGAAGTCTCCTGTGCTAAATTTAGAATACATTGAATGGAAAAACCTTATTATGCACCGGTCTCGTTCCCCGGATGAGGTACTGTCTATGATATCACGTGACAATTTGAACTTCTACTTTTTCGCATGTGCCTTACGGATCTTTTTGTAGGAAATTAGCTTGAAGAAGAATTCCGGTTAGAAAAGAATGACAGGATATCGCAAATATGTTGTCCGCTGCTTTGCTCTTTTTAGTACCTGTTGTCCTGTATCACTGTACTTGCATTCATACCTGGTTCATTATGTGACAATAGTATGCATGATAGCTTGTAAATATTCTCCATTTTTCTTATATTATCACATCTATATTTACTCTTAACAAAATGTAGAATAAAGGCAATGCTTATGAAGAAGAATCTGTGGTAAACTTCTTGAATTGCACCCCATCAGCATGGACAAGGGCTTTATAGTGCCTTCCTTCACCAATAATGTAAGTTTGTCCTTCTCAAGCCTTCAAACTTTGTTGTGTATATTTGGTTAGGCATGACTGCAATAACTGTTTATTTTTGGTGTTTGCATCAAATTGCATGTTTAAAGTTTATTATGTAGTTCATAAACTAAAGTATGTCCTTCTCAATTTAAGTTTTCATTTGTTCAACCAAGTTCCTTCTTCATACCATGTAAATTAAACTATACAGAGCAAGTGATCTTCTTTTGCACTGCATGTATGCTTCTGTTCTTGATCCGTAATCCAGTGTTGTGGTGAACCTACCCACTACAGCATAATGTCATATTCTGCAATGTCTTAACTATGAACAATGTCGTATTATTCTACTATTATTTAAACCGTCTCTTTATTTGCCAATCTTAAATGGGCTAAATTGACAGCACACTAACCATTGATACTTATGAGTTCTTGATCTGTAATATAGTGGTGCCATGAAGCTGCCAACTCCTTCACAATGTCATTTCCTACCATGTCTTAACCTGAACAATACCATATTATGTTAATGCTATTTTAAACTATGTTACTTTATTCGTTAGTAAGAAATGTGATGAATTGTCAGCACTGATACTTATATGTGCGAAACCTGTCATTTGTCTGCTTGTTTATCTTTTAGGGTGAGGAGGATATAAGTGTCAAACAAGCGCAGTCTCATCAGCTTGTTCAGCTGCTTGCGCTGCAGCTCCCGAGTAGGGCTAACCTTTCTTGAACTCTATTGAAGTGCTCTCGGTTTTGTATATTATTTTGTTGGCATGTTTATTTGCACTAGTGGCGAACTTTGCTGCCTAGTGTATGTAATCTGCTGTCTACTTGTGCTTTATTATCATAGTGGCAAACTTTGATGCCCAGTGGATGTAATATGCTATAATTTCTTTATTGTATAGTCTAGGTTTTTTCTTATTAATGTTGCTGCAGTTATTTTACTATATATATATACATATATATATATATATATATATATATATATATATATCATGTCTTCGCAGTAAACCATCCAAACTGTAAAATTACGGTACATATAATCGGGCCATCATGCAAATCACCACATAATCGGTCCGTTAACAGGCCTAAATGTAAACTGGCCCACTAGTAGATTTGGGCCTCTAATAGGCCGAGTAAACCACCGGCCCTATTTTCGCAAGAAAACTCAATGGGCTTTTAGGTGGCTAAAAAGTAGGTTGGGCCCGAAACTCGCCGAACAGCTGACGGGCCGACAGCAGGCCAAAATAGACCCCAGCCCATGATTGTTCCAATCACATCACGGGCCGTTAACAGGCCAAAATTGTCTCGGTCCTTGTTTGGCCCAATCAGATTATCGGATGTGAGCAGGTCAGATACATACCGGGCTGTAGTTAGGCCCAACTACATGACGGGCTTTTAACAGGCCGAAATAAATATAGGGCCGAAATGTTAAACAGGCCTTTAGCAGGCCGAAACTAATATCAGGACGAATTACTAAATGGGCCTTTAGCAAGTGGTCCCAAAAGCATAGCATCCAGTTGACGGGCCGAATCTGATATGGGCCATAATTTAGCCCAAAGCCTCTTAAAGGGCAGGATCTGATCTGGGCCATAATTTGGCCCAGAATGTGGTAGGCTTTTAATGGGCCGGATCTCATATGGCCCTTTATTGGGCCCAAAACATGGTAGGCTTTTAATGGACCAGATCTAATATGGGTCGGCATTTGGCCCAAAACATGGCAGTCTATTAACGGGCCGGCCCATGAGTGTCCTCAAAATCTTGTGGGCCTTTAGTTGGGCCGACCTATTATGATCGGCGAAATCTCTTGAGCCTTTAGCTGGGACGGCCCATTATTGTCGCGAAATCTCGTGGGCCTTTAGCTGGGCTGGCCCATTGTGGTGAGCAAAATCCTGTGGGCCTTTAGTCGGGCCGGCCCATCTAATCTTTATGGGCCACTTTTGGGCTAGTCCACATGTTAACATATCATAGGCGCATCTAGCCCATTGGGTGAGTGACACCTGTGCCAACGCGGAGCTGACATGTGGTTCCATTGGCCAATGAGAATTTTACACGTGGAAAATTGTCATTGGTCATGGCTGTTAGCGGGTTATCGGATCCAAAACCGGACCCGATAGCTTAACGGCGACCCATTATGGTGGATGCCACATGTCGGTCACCCTTGACGAAAGCACTTCCATGACGCGGCATATATCATCATGGAAGTGAACACTTCCGTGATGATAATTTTGGTAATGTCATGGAACACTTGTAGGACAACACAGGTATGACTATCTTGATTCTGTCATAAAATCTTCATGGATGTACATGCATGACAGAAAACGTGACCTATTGTGACAAACACGTATCATCACGGAAGTGTCTTTTTTTATAGTGATGGAGGTAAGTGGCGAGAGCATGTGTGAAGAAGTACATGATGATGACATGTACCTAGGGTAGGTTCATAGGCCTGACCTAGACACCCTACCCAAGGACACTGCCCTAGAGTCAAATGCATTCGAAGCACAAGAAGATAAACCAACTGAGTTATCGAAGTATGCCATCCACTCGACCTTCAACCTCACTCAGATATCCCAATCCCATTCTACCAAGAGAATGACTCACTCGATGATACAAGAAATCACTTGGAGTAAAGAAGGTATAACGTCACTCAAGATGGCAACGGTCAGGCAATCACTCTATAGGCTTAAAGATCATTTAGAGTCCTTTATTGCTGGTGTTATCAGTAACTCTCTATCTTAATGTTCATTGAACCCCTTGTAACGTGGGCTGGCTGGGGTCCTGGCGCACTCTATATAAGCCACCCCCTCCACTGGCACAAGGGTTCGCACCCCCTGTAACACACAAACCCCATATTCCAGTCAACAGCCTCAGGGCACCGAGACGTAGGGCTTTTACCTCCTCCAAGAGGGGCCTGAACTCGTAAACTCATGTGTACAACCTCATCGTAGATAGGATCTTGCCTCCTCATACGTACCCCTACTCTTATTGCCAGACTTAGTACCACGACAGTTGGCTCCCACCTTGGGGAAGGTGTCTTAGCGACTTCTGGTGAGGTTGCAGTTTTCTTGATCTCCATCATCATGGTTTCTGGCGGTGGTCTGGCTAAGGGTCACGAGATCCGTCTCGACATGCTCATTTTCATCGCCGACGACTCCACCTGGCTCCAGGAGGCCCCCCTCGACATCAAGACGCTCCCAGTCCGTGGGGCGACACACTTTCATGTGTGTGTCCGCGCGTCCTGCTGCGGCAGCCGTCGACTTAGTATCAGTTGGCTCCCGCATCATCTTCAGTCCCCGCTCTTCGTCGTCGCAAGCGATCAGGTCAATCGCGGCTTTAGCGGTGGGTAAAGCATGCGGTGTCTCGTCAGTCGACCACCCCTCAAGTCACGACAATCGATCTCAACAAACCCCTCTACGGGCTATTAAACCTATCGACTGTGTCCTTTGAGACCCTTTCCGAGTGCAGTAGCAGCGGCCCTGCGGCAGAAGTCCTAATGGTCGACATGCCGCATAGCCCGCTTGGTTACCATCGCAGTGGCGGCGGCGATGGTGGCGGCGATCCGTCGCGTGTTCATGAGGAATATTGTCCTGAGGATCTCACTTCGTAGAAGAGGGAGGAGCTGCACCGTCACAACGTGGAGGCGCTCCACACTACCATCGTCGGAGAAACCTCTGAGGCTCGGGCCTTGGAGTCTGTGCACCTAGCCACTTTGGCTGAGCACGCGCGACTGGAGAACCTTCAGCATTCACTCGACAAGCGTGCTCGACGACAGATCCCCGAATCCATTCGACGACAGCGATAATTTTTCCCACCTGAACCTCGGGTATACTGCACTCTGATTCAGAATCTTACAGCTGCATCCCGTATAGCAGAGTCAATTCAGCTGTCCTAGTCAGAGGCTGGAACAGGTTTGATGCAGATCCGGGTGCTGCTCTGGGCAGCAGGAGAGCAAAACACAGTTGTTTCCCAGTCTCGTAACAGAATCCATAGCAGGTGTGTGGTCGCGGACACAGTCCAGTTGGCTCACAGCCCAAGATTGCCTCTGCGGCGTGAGGGTCGTGGACACCGCCAAGAGAAGTACTTGGATCGAAACAACGAGCAGTATGATCATCAGCTCGACCATGACGACCACCGTCGAGTGCCTACACCCCATCCGAGGGGCGGATCGTACGTGCCCCGGCAGTATGATCATAGGCACCCGTATAGTGATGAGTGGAGGGGTCCCGTCGACCCAAGCGAGCTCGGGTTTGATGTGAGGTCAATTCTTGTGCAAGGTCTGGTCGACAGAAACCGAGCACACAGAGAGGGACTCAATAGAGATCGTCTGACTTGTGGCAGAGTTCATGTCTTGGGGCCTGAGTGTTTTAGCAGGGCCATCAGAGCTGCTGAGATCCCACCCAACTTCAGGTTGGCGACAGGAGTGAGCAAGTTTACCAGTGAATCAAAGCCTGATACGTGGCTGGAAGATTACCGAGTGGCCGTACAGATTGGCGATGGCAATGATGATGTGTCCATAAAGCACCTCCCCTTGATGTTAGAGGGTTTGGCCAGAGCTTGGCTGAATCAGTTGGCTCCCGAAAGTATTGTCAGCTGGGAAGAATTAGCCCGAGTGTTTGTCAGGACCTTTGAAGGCACTGGCAAGTGGCCTGCAAGGTTGACTGAATTGCAACTTTGTGTGGAAAAACCGAATGAAACTTTAAGGGATTACATCCAGAGGTGGACCACTCTGCACCACATAGTGGAAAATGTGTCACAACACCAAGTAGTCTATGCCTTCAAGGAGGGTGTTCGGTACAAAGAGCTTAAACTAAAATTCGGTCGGACAGGAGATATGACTCTAGCCCGAATGATGGAAATAGCCACTCGATACGCTAAAGGCGAAGAAGAGGACCGACTCCGCAGTAGCAAGAACAAACCAGTTGCCCAGGACACCGGAGGAGGAAATTCAAATCGGAAGTAGAAGCGCAAAGCCGAACCAGCAAATGCTGGGGAAGCTGAAGTGCTGACCCAAGGAAAATTCAAAGGAAAGCCTAAGGGTCCGTGGGTCCCATAGAAAGTGAAGGATCAAGCAGGGAATGATGTGCTAGATTTGCCGTGTCATATACACACTAAGACGAATGAAGAGGGAAACCTGATTTACCCCAAGCATACCACTCAACAGTGTCGACTCCTGATTCAGAGCTTCTGAGAGGGTCAGCCCAACAAGAAAGAAAAGGAATCTGATAAGGATTAAGAAAAGAGGTGGACGATGGTTAGCCTAACGTCAATGCCACTTTAGTGATTTTTGCTGACCTAGAGAGCAAAAGTCGACTGAAAGTTATCAACATAGAAGTGCACATGGTCGCTCCAACGATGACGAAATATTTGAAGTGGTCGAAGACTCCTATCACATTCGACCAGTCTGATCACCCAGCGCATGTTGCTACCCCCGGACGGCAAGCGTTGGTGGTCGACCCAGTCGTTGGAGGCACCCGATCGACTAAGGTTTTGATGGATGGTGGCAGTGGTATGAACATTTTGTATGCTGAGACCCTCCGAGGGATGGGCATTCCGATGTCCATACTCACCGAAAGCAACATGCGTTTCCATGGAGTCATTCTGGGGAAGAAGGCTAATTCACTTGGCCAAATTACCTTGGACGTGGTTTTCGGTGATTCCAAGAATTACCGCTAGGAAAAGTTGACATTTGAGGTCGTGGACTTTCACAGTGCCTATCATGCTATTCTGGGCAGGACTGTGTATGCTCGTTTCATGGCTCAATCGTGTTGCGTGTACCTCAAGTTGAAGATGCCTGGTCTCAAAGGTGTGATTATAGTCACTGGTAATCGGTAGAGGGCAGAAGAGTGGCTCCAAAAAGGTTCAAAAATTGCCGATGAGCAGATGGCAGTGATAGAAATGGAAGAGTACAAAAAGACCGCCAACCCGGCTGATTTGTTACGAGCTAAGAAACCTGCTTCAGAGTCTGCATTTCACTCGTCCGGTGAAACAAAACCTGTACGTATTCTTCCAACTGACCCCAATGCTGCCTCGACTCATATTTCAACGACACTCGACAGAAAATAGGAAGAAGCGCTTATCCAGTTCCTCCGTGAGAACTAGGACATCTTCGCATGGAAACCATCTGACATGCTAGGTGTACCTAGAGAACTGGCTAAGAACCATTTGCGAGTCGACCCAAAAGTAAAACCAGTCAAGGAGTATCTTCGTCGGTGTGCCATGGAGAAAAGGAAGGCCATTGGGGAGGATGTGGCTCGGCTTCTGGCAGCTGAGTTCATCCGAGAAATATAGCACTCCGAGTGGCTCGCCAATGTTGTCATGGTCCCCAAGAAAGATTATTCACTTCGCATGTGCATCAACTTCAAACACATAAATCGGGCTTACCCAAAAGATCATTTCCCTCTCCCCCGAATCGACCAGATTGTCCACTCAACTATGGGGTGCGAGTGTTTATCCTTTTTGGATGCATATTCCGGGTACCATCAGATCCGACTCTATGGACTCGACAAAATAAAAACCGCCTTCATCACCCTGTTCAGGTGTTTTTTCTATGTTACCATGCCTTTTGGTCTCAAAAATGCTGGTGCCACATTCATACGCATGATTCAGAAGTGCTTGCTCACTCAGATAAGTCAGAACGTGGAAGCATACATGGATGGCATCGTGGTCAAGTCACGTAAAGGTTCCGACCTGCTGACTGACCTCACTGAAACCTTTGCCAATTTGAGGAGATATGATATCAAGCTTAATCAGTCGAAGTGCACATTCGGAGTCCTGGGTGGAAAGTTACTCTGTTTCCTTGTTTCCGAGCGAGGGATCGACACAAACCTAGAGAAAGTTGGTGCAATCCTCCGATTGGAATGCCCTATGCATGTGCATGATGTTCAGAAGCTTACTAGTTGTTTGGCCGCCCTGAGTCGATTCAATTCTCATCTTGGTGAAAAGGCATGACCTCTTTACAGATTGATGAAGAAGTCTGACAAGTTCGAGTGGACTCCTGAAGCTGAAGCGGCATTTATATAGATCAAAGCCCTGCTTTCCACCCAGCCGGTGCTTGTTGCCCCAGCCAGCAAAGAGCCTCTACTACTGTATATAGCAGCCACTGGACAGGTTGTCAGCACAGTACTCATGGTCGAGCGGGAAGAAGACGGCAAAGCCTACAAAGTTCAACGCCCAGTGTATTATATTTCTAAATTCTTGACTCCATCTAAGCAGAGATATTGACATTATTAGAAGCTTGTTTATGGAATCTACTTGACTGCGAAGAAAGTTGCACACTACTTTTCAGATCACTCAGTTTTAGTCATCAACGACACTCCATTGTCAGAAATTCTGAACAACAGAGATACAACTGGTCGAGTGGCAAAATGGGGGATTGAACTCCTTCCGTTGGATATCAAGTTTGAGGCAAAGAAAGCAATCAAGTCCCAAGCAATAGAAGATTTCCTGGCCGAATGGATTGAGCAGCAAACACCCGACTCAGATTCATTCGGAACATTGGACTATGTTCTTTGATGGATCCAAGATGCTGAATGGTTCTGGTGCAGGAGTAGTCCTGGTATCTCCACGAGGCGACGAACTCAGTTATGTTCTCTAGATTCACTTTGATTCTTCCAACAACGAAGCTGAGTATGAGGCACTTTTGTATGGATTGCGTATGGCCATTTCACTCGGTGTCTGTCGCCTGATGGTTTACGGCGACTCAGATTTAGTGGTCAATCAAGTGATGAAGGAGTGGGACATCAGGAGCCCAGCTATGACTGGTTACTGCAATGCAGTAAGAAAGTTGGAAAAGAAGTTTGAGGGGTTAGAGCTCCACCACATACCTGAATCAAGAATCAAGCAGTAGATGACTTGGTGAAGTTAGCTTCCACTCGAAAGCCTATCCCCAGCAATGTGTTCTTGGAGCATCTCCATTCCCCGTCAGTTCAAGATGATCCTTTCACAGAAGAGCCCCCACAGCCGAAAAGTTATACCGATCCGACTGAGATTGAAGTCCCAGCCATGGTCGACCTGATCATGGAGGTTTTGGTCATCACCCCTGATTGGACGGTGCCATACATTGCATATCTGCTCAGGAAGGTACTTCCGGAGGATGAAGATGAGGCCCGTCAGATTGTCCGTCGATCCAAAGCCTTTACCGTGATAGGTGGACAGCTCTACACAGAGCGTTTTATTGGAGTTGCTTAGCGGTGCATTACACCATAAGAAGGTCGAATGATTCTCAATGATATCCACTCGGGGACCTGTGGTCGCCATGCGTCCTCTCGGACCATCGTGGCCAAAGCATACCGAGCGGGATTCTACTAGCCACGAGCAAATGAGATGGCAAAAGATATAGTGGAACAAGTGCGAAGGCTGTTAGTTCTACTCAAACATGTCTCACAAGCCTGCATCTGCCTTGAAGACTATTCCACTCATCAGACCGTTTGCCGTTTGGGCGTTGGATATGGTCGGACCCTTCAAGACCGGCAGAAGTGGTTTCACTCATTTGCTTGTAGCAGTCGACAAGTTCACTAAATGGATCGAAGCCAAGCCTATCAAGAATCTTGATTCAAGCACTGCCATTAGTTTCATCAGAGAACTGATTTTCAGATATGGAGTACCTCATAGTATTATCACAGATAATGGCTCCAACTTTGATTCTGATGAGTTCAGAGCATTCTGTGCTTCCCAAGGCACTCGGGTGGACTACGCATTTGTTGTGCATCCGTACTCGAATGGGCAGGCAGAAAGGGCGAATGACTTGATACTCCAAGGGCTAAAACCCCGACTGATGCGCGATCTCAAGCATGCTGCTGGAGCTTGGGTGACTGAATTGCCGTCTATCTTATGGGGACTGAGAACAACTCCAAACCGGTGGACTGACCGAACCCCTTTCTTCATGGTGTATGGCGCTGAAGCCGTGCTTCCGAGCGACTTATTGAACAATGCTCCCCGAGGGAACTTTTCTCAGGGGCTGAAGCTGAACAAGCATGCCAAGACGCAGTTGTTATTTTGGAGGAAGAACGCGAGATGGCTTTGATCAGGTCGACCATCTATCAGCAAGACTTGCGTCGATTCCATGCCCGCAATGTCAGAGGACGAGCGTTCCAAGAAGGAGATCTTGTACTCTGAGTACATCAGAAACAACCTCACAAGCTTGCTCTAGCCTGGGAAGGTCCCTTCGTCATCACCAAGGTGCTCAACAACGGGGTGTATCACCTCTACAACATAGCCAAGAAGAAAGACGAGCCACACTCGTGGAATGCGGATCCTCTCCGCCATTTTTATACCTAAACACTCGAGTTGACAGGTTGTAATATGAATCATTCGGTTTTCCTATCAAAGGCAAGATTTTTGCAGTATCTTAATGATTGTTCCAAACATATGTGTTCAAATCCCCAAGTGGGTAGCTTAGCGGCGAACATGATTCGCCTAAGTTTAAGAAAACACTCCGAGTGGGAGAGCAATCCTCCCTCGGGGGCTTAGCTGCGAACCCGATTCGCCTAAGTTAAAAATACTCCGAGTGGAGTGCAATCCTCTCACTCGGGGGCTTAGCTGCGACCCCATAATCGCCTAAGTTAAAAAATCCTTCGAGTGGAGAGAAACCCTCTCACTCGGGGGCTTAGCTCCGACCCTGTAATCGCCCAAGTTAAAAAACACTCTGAGTGGAGAGTAACCCTCTCACTCGGGGGCTTAGCTGCGACCCCGTAATCGCCTAAGTTAAAAAATCCTCCGAGTGGCGAGCAACTGTAACACCTCGGATGTAACTTGCCATATTTGTACTCCGACTCTTGCCTTTTTCGGTGTTAAGTTATGAGATTCCCTCGTGGTTCGGTTTTGTCTTTGTTTTGCATTTTGTTCATGTCATGCTTTTCATTTCATGTCATCATGTGCATCACATTTTCATACGTGTTCGTCTCATGCATCCGAGCATTTTCCCCATTGTCCGTTTTGCAATCCGACACTCCTACGTCCTCCGGTGCCCCCCTTTTGCCTCTTTTCGTGAGCGGGTGTTAAACGTTCTCGGAATGGACTGAGATTTGCCAAGCGGCCTTGGTACACCACCAGTAGACCGACTGTCAAGTTTTGTGCCATTTGGAGTCCGTTTGATACTCCAACGGTTAACCGGGGAACCGGAAAGGCCTCATGTGTGTTGCAGCCCAACCCCCCTCCAAAGTGGCCCAATAACCCATCCAAACCTATCCCATGTCCTCCGTCGTTGGATCATGATCGCGTGGCCGAAAACTACACCTCATTTGGACACTCCCACCTCCTTCTAGGTATAAATATGTCCTCCCCGCCCAAAAATTCGGGTCGAAACCCTAGCTTCCCCTCCCTCTCGCTCGCCGAACATGTCCGTGCGTCGCCAGACACAGTCGCCGCCACACCCGCGCGAGTAGCTCGCTGCCACATGATGTGCGTCCCGCCTAGGCCCATCCAGGGCCCGCGCGAGCCCGGGTCGCCTCCGCCGCCCCGCCCGATCGCCGCCGCCCGTGTCCTCCACCTCGCCCGCACCGACCGCCCTTCGCCACCCTGCTGTCCTTCGCTGGACCGCCGCCACCGTGTCGGCGCTGCTCCGCCGCACCTCTCAGCTCCTTCCCGCGCGTCGCATCACCGCCCGGTGCCGCTCCCTCGGCGACCGCGCCCGGATCCGGCGAGATCCGGCCGGATCCACCCCGGAACTACCTCGCCGACGCCCCCCGCACTCCTCCAGCGTTCATCTCCGGCAAGTCTCCGGCGTGCCTCGGTTTCCGTGCGAGGAACCCTAGATCCAAAAGGATTGACTCTGTTTTCTTCTCTAAGTCATTTCCTGCTATACGTTTAGCCCCTGTTCTTGATGCCATATCTCTGTGACCATAGCTCCGTTTTGCACATGTAATATATCAAAATGTTCATATTGATGTGCTCTTCATTTTGTTCCATTGTGACATTCTTGTTTGAGTCCCTCTGGGTGCCAAAATCTCTAATGCAAGATTGCTATAAAATGTTAGGTGCTGAGTCTTAGTAGAGTATGAGGATTTGTCATTTTTACTACATTTGTTGTGTCCTTCATATGAACATGAGCTCTACATGTGTTTTGGTCTATGCCATGCCATCTTTATAGGTGTGTATGCCATGGATTTTTGTGATTAATGTGGTGACTAGCACAAGCATGTAAATTAGACTTTGTTTTATTGCTGATTTCAGGGACTTGGAATTTCACTAAGTCATTTCCCTGCTGTTATTTTTATGCCATGTACTCATGTTGCTACAGAGAGATCCATGCTAGTTTTTAGTATCTTCAGTAAGGATGATTTTGACACATGGTTATGCTCTATCCATCCATGCCCATGTTTGCATTTATGGAGTGCCCTAGCATGACCTAATCTTGCTCTACTTTTGCTATAAAATGTTCATGGTAGATTGTTTACATGTTAATCAATTTTGCCATGGTTGTTGTAGTTGATCTGAGCATGCTATAAACTTGTTCTTGCCATGGTTCGCCTTATGAACATGTCTTCTTACTATTGCTATGCTTATCTTGTCATGCAATGCCTTGTGGTGAGTGAATAGAGCTCGCATAGAGGCCTTCATAATTCTGTTTATTGCATGCTCAGTTTTCTACTAAGTCTGAATCTGTTAACGAAACTTTCTATGTTTACATGGGTGCCATCATATTTCCTGATCCTTTTTGGCTTATGGTCAGTAAGGGGCTTTTGTTCTATGCTTTGAGCATATTCATGCCATTCCTTGTTTTTCTATGATTCATTCCTGTAGCATGTTGTTTGCTTGGTGTAAACATTGCTTCCTGATGTTAATTCCTGGCATGTTAGTGTTTTCACAAAGTCTGTGAAGTTGATATCTTTTGCACTTTTACCATGCTTGTTTGAACTTGCTCTTGTGTGATTTAGCCGTAGCTCAGTGTTCATCTTTTGTCAAGCATCTTGAGTAGATCACTGTCGGGTGCTTTGTTTCTATGTTGGAGTGCAGTAGCTTAGTTTCTTGTTGCATTCTGGATGGCATCGTGCTGTTAATCGTAGAATTGTGCCATTCTTGTTTTGCTTGCCATTTGCAAACCGTGCATCCGATTCCGGTGATCTTTATATCGATTTTGACCAAAATCATCTCATCTTTCCAGCAGCACACTTGGTTTGCCAAGTTGAGGCCTGGTTCAATCTTTCCCTTCCGAAGCATGCATATGCATTGCATATCACATCGCGCATGTCATGTCATGTTTTGCATCATGTTGATTGTGCATTGCACCGTGATTGATTCTTGTTTCCTTTTCTTGTGTTATTGCTTTGGGTAGAGCCGGGAGACGAGTACGTGATCGAGGAACCCGTTGACTACGCTTACGAGGATCAAGCTTTCGTCAACTCGGAGAACTTTGCAGGTAAGATGGCCATACCCTCGAAATCACTTCTATCTTTGCTTGCTAGTTGTTCACTCTATTGCTATGCCGCGATACCTACCACTTGCTATATCATGCCTCCCATATCGCCATGTCAAGCCTCTAACCCACCTTTCCTAGCAAACCATTTTTGGCTATGTTAATGCTTTGCTCAGCCCCTCTTACAGCAGTGCTAGTTGCAGGCGAAGATGGAGTTTGTTCCTTGTTGGAACATGGTTATTGTTGGGATATCATTATTATATCTTGTTTAGTTTAATGAATCTATTTACTTGGTAAAGGGTGGAAGGCTCAGCCTTAAGCCTGGTGTTTTGTTCCACTCTTGACGCCCTAGTTTCCGTCATACCGGTGTTATGTTCCTTGATTTTGCGTTCCTTATGCGGTTGGGTGTGACGGGAACCCCTTGACAGTTCGCCTTGAATAAAACTCCTCCAGCAAGGCCCAACCTTGGTTTTACCATTTGCCACCTAAGCCTTTTTCCCTTGGGTTCCATGGACTCAAGGGTCATCTTTATTTTAAACCCCCGGGCCAGTGCTCCTCTGAGTGTTGGTCCAACCTGTCAGCAGCCGGTGGCCACCAGGGGCAACTCTGGGTTGGCCTACCGGAATCTTGGACAATCTGGTGTGACCTGAGAACGAGATATGTGCAGCTCCTATCGGGATTTGTCGGCACATTTGGGTGGCTTTGTTGGTCTTGTTTTACCATTGTCGAAATGTCTTGTAACCGGGATTCCGAGTCTGATCGGGTCTTCCTGGGAGAAGGAATATCCTTCGTTGACCGTGAGAGCTTGTGATGGGCTAAGTTGGGACACCCCTGCAGGGTTTTGAATTTTCGAAAGCCGTGCCCGCGGTTATAGGCAGATGGGAATTTGTTACTATCCGGTTGTAGAAAACTTGACACTTAATCTAACTAAAATGAATCAACCGCGTGTGTAGCCGTCATGGTCTCTTTTCGGCAGAGTCCGGGAAGGGAACACGGTCTTGTGTTATGCTTGAACATAAGTAGCCTCAGTATCACTTCTTGATCATTTTAGCTTCTCGACCATGCTTTACTTCTCTTCAAGCTCTCTTTTATGTAAGTTAGCCACCATATATGCTAGTGCTTGCTGCAGCTCCACCTCACTACTCCTTTCCTACCTTTAAGCTTAAATAGTCTTAATCGTGAGGGTGTGAGATTGCTGAGTCCCTGTGACTCACAGATACTTCCAAATAGATGCATGTGCCGATGATGCCAGTGCAGGGGACGCTACCGAACTCAAGTGATTCGGGCCGTTACTATGTGTCTTTTTCGGATGATCAGTAGAGGAGCCCAGTTGGGGCGATCGGGGATCTAGCATTTGGGGTTGTCTTTCTTTATTTTGGTTCCATAGTCATACCTTGATTGTATTCTGGATGATGTATGATATATCTATGTATTGTGTGAAGTGGCGATTGTAAGCCAACTCTTTATCCCTTTCTTATTCAGTACATGGGATGTGTAAAGATTACCCCTCTTGTGACATGCCTACCATGCAGTTATGCCTCTAAGTTGTGCTCCGACATGTGGGAGATATAGCCGCATCATGGGTGTTACAGCAACCCTCTCATTCTGGGACTTAGCTGCGACCCCGTAATCGCCTAATTTAAAAAATCCTCCGAGTGGAGAGCAACCCTCTCACTCAGGGGCATAGCTGCGACCCCGTAACCGCCTAAGTTAAAAAACACTCCGAGTGGAGAGCAATCCTCTCACCTGGGGGCTTAGCTGCGACCCCGTAATCGCCTAAGTTAAAAAACACTCTGAGTGGAGAGCAATCCTCCCACTCGAGGGCTTAGGTGCGACCCCGTAATCACCTAAGTTAAAAAATCCTCCGAGTGAAGAGCCACCCTCTCACTCGAGAGGCTTAGCCGCGACCCCGTAATCGCCTAAGTTAAAAAATCCTCCGAGTAAAAAGTAATCCTCTCACTCGGGGGGCTTAGCCGCGAATCCGATTCGCCTAAGTTAAAAATTGCTCTGAGTGGAGTCCGCTCCATCCTGATCCGCAAGGACGACGAGGTGCAGGTCGTGTGTGGCACCTAGTGCTCACGTACACGAACCTCACGTCTGAGCTTCGCCACAAATACAACGTCCGCTCCATCCCGATCCGTCAGGGCTACGAGGTGCAGGTCATACGTACCACTTGGCGTTCATGTCCATGACCTTCTCATCAGAGCTACATCTACAATGGCCTTGGAGTCGGTTCGGCAAATGGTAAAAGCAAAGAAACCATATTCAAGAGAAAATCAAATTCGGATAAATCCAGCAAGGTCCAGAACCTTGAACGGCAGTACTCGGGCATCAAGCCCGAAGGAGTTTAATGATTACAAAATCACTCGGCATCCCGGGGAAAATAAAAGTGAGGCTTAAAGTTTGTTCACCCAGCAGGAGGAGGGGTAGCTGGCTCGACAAACTCATCTAGGTCAATTCCATCAGCAATACGAGTCGCAGCATCAAGGAAGGTTTCCATGAACGACTGGAAGTTATGTCTCTTGGTATTGGCAACCTTGAGGGCCACGAGCTTTTCTTCTTTGACCTCCTTGCAATGGACGCGGACCAGAGACAGAGCTACGTCAGTACTGCACCGAGCAGATGACTTCATCCACACCTGCACTCGACCGGGGATCTCGTTGAGTTGAGCCATCAGACACTCAAGGTTATTCTGGAATGTCTCCCTTGGCCAGAGCTCCATGTCGATCTGTGATACCATCACCTTTAGTCGGGCCAGATAATTGGTGACGATGGCGAGGCAAGATTCCAGTCGCAGCATGTTCATTGCAGCTTCATCCTTGATGGGGGAGTTTATGGGGTCCAGCTCGGTCTCAATCCGCCCGGTTTCTTCCTTGAAGTTTGGACAGAATTCTGCACACGCAGAAAATTGATGAGTCGACAGCTACATGAAGAGTCCACAACAGCAAATCGGTCGGACAAGGAAAAGTACCTTCAAGCATAAGGAACAGCTTCCTAGAAAGTTCTCCCAGATAAACCTCCAGTTCATCTCTCTTCTGAGCGAGATGTCCAACTTTGTCAGTCATAACCACCTTGTCCTTCTTCAGCTGCACGACTTCTTTGTTGGCTTCGGCGATGGCAGTCTTCAGCTTGGCGTTTTCTTCCTCTAACTTGCTGACTGAAGCCAGCTTCTTGTCAGCAAGTTCAGTTTTCTCCTGTGCCGTCTTCTGAGCTGCGGCAAGGTCAAGGTCCTTCTGCTCTAGCGCCTGCTTCATTTTGTGTAAAGAAATAACACTCTTCAGACGAGCTTGGAGTTTTTTGTTTTCGCTATGCACATCTGTTCGAGTGGAACCACTCAGTTCAAAAGGCGAAAAGTAAAAGCTAGCAAAGAAAACAATCGACAAGTGGTTACCTCCCATAGCAGCTGCTTCATCCTTGGCCTTCTGAAGATTTTTCTTAGCCAGTTCAGATCAAGGTTGAGCTGAATTTTCTTCCTCTAGTTCAGTGAACTGAGCCCCGAATGCACAAGATTTCCGCAGTCGACAGATAAGACACGTCAGTCGACAGTGGCTCAACAAAGATCGATCGCTTTTGAGCGATAAGATACAAGTTCACATCATCATAGCAAAAAGAGTTCTAAGACTACTGCCGAATCAAATATTCAACAGTATTCTCGGGGACTAAACCCAGTGGGTGCACTTAGCGTGTCCCCACTGGTTCGACTTTTCAATCAGCATGGTCCGTCCAGTCAAAAAAAAGAGAGGCAATACTTATTCTTAGACCACCGCTGACTACCCGCACTAGACCCGGTCTCGGGGACTACACCCAGTGGGTGAACCCAGTGTGCCCCCACTAGTCCGGATTCCACTCGACACGACCTATCTGGACCGAGTGGAAAAATAGTAAAGAGACATTTTTGATAAGACCCCTGCCGAACCAACCATTCGACGGCGGCCTCGGGGACTACACCCAGTGGGTGCACTCTACGTGCCTGCACTGGTTCAAAGATACACTCGACGCAACCTAGTCGACTCAAGTAAAAAAACTCAACAAAAGTTGAAACACCTAGTGGGTGTATAGATGGAAGATGTAGTTTCATGATAGATGCACATTAAAGGTTCCAAAGCACAATAGTTTTCGGGTAGCATATCCTAACAAAACTAGCATCAAGATAAAGATCAGTCGAAAGACAACCAACCTGGACATTGTACAAGAGAAGCGAGCTGGCATCATAAGTAGCTTGACTGGCCTCGCGCACCACCTTCATCTGCTCCATCATAAGGCCTGCCACACGTATAGCTTCCTTGGCAGCACTCACCTGGTCCTCCGGGACATGATGGGTGGCGAAGAGTGGAGCTTGTTGAATGGTCGGAGCAGCCAGGGGATCTGAGGTATGAAGTTGCATGGTCGAAGCAAAGTCTTGGGCAGTCAACGCCAAAGGACGATCAGTCGACAACGGATCAGCAAAAGAAACAGAGGTTCGAGCTGGGTCTCCTGATTGCTGAGTCATTGGTTCTAGCACCGGTGGCGACTGAGACACCTTGCTCGCGGGCGCCCTCCTGCTCAAGGTCTTGCTCTTTCTTTCTATGATCTGTTGAGGCACGTCTTCATCGTCATCCGGAAGATCAATGACATTCGGTGGTGCTGCAAAGGACTCGTCAGTAAGAGCTCAATTGATTTGCAGTACTAGTTGGCAAAATAAGGGAAAAGTGGTGGAGTTGTACCTGCTTTGGAAGTGGCTGCATCCTCAGTCTCCTCATCGTCTTGGTCCTTGTCGATGTCCATGGAGGTCACGGAAGTAGCAGTGCTTAAGTGTTAGAACTCACTCGGTTAAGCATCAAAATGAGTCGACAAAACATGCAACAGCTCCCAAATAACGTGAGAAAGGGAAAAGGAAGGTAAAATACTTACGCAGAGGTGACAGGAACATCCACTTTGATATTGGGTAAAGCCTTCCGAGGTTTCGAAGGAGGAGTCTTAAGATGCTTGGCGGCCTTCTCAGTCAGCACCGAGAACGAAGTACGAGTGCGTTTGTAATCTTGGGCTTTGGGAGGCACTGCCTTGCCACGCTCCCCCGCATGATCCTGAGATTGCTTGGATCGACGCTCAGAATGAGGTGGTGACTCGACCTCCTAGCTGCCGCCTGAGTCATCGCTATCGTCTTCATGGTCAGCAGGGGACTGCCACTCGCCACTTTCGTCCGGGCTTTCTGTTCCTTCCTAGGTTTGCCACAGTATAAATCTGCAAGGCAAAGAGTCAAATAGGCATCCATCAGTCTCCAAGATTGCCACAAACCAGAACAAGAATACATTCAGAAACAAAGATCAGACCTTTTCCGGCTCATTTTCGGCGCTGAAGGGAACGACTCTCCTGGACCCCCTGTGGGTTGTCTTTGTTGCCAGTGATACTCCGTAGCCACTTCTCCACTGTCTCCTTGGAAACTTCCTCTGGGTCGACCCGAGCGGTGTCGTTAGGGCCCGAGTACATCCACATGGGATGATCACGAGCTTGAAGGGGTTATACGTCTCCGTCGTATCTACTTTTCCAAACACCTTTTCCCTTGTTTTGGACTCTAATTTGCATGATTTGAATGGAACTAACCCGGACTGACGTTGTTTTCAGCAGAATTGCCATGGTGTTATTTTGTGCAGAAATAAAAGTTTTCGGAATGACCTTAAAATCAACAGAGAATTGTTTTGGAATATATAATAAATATTGTAAGGAAGATCCACGTCAGGGGGGCCTCCACCTGTCCACGAGGGTGGGGGCGCGCCCTACCCCCTGGTGGCGCCCCCCTGCCTCGTGCGCCCCTGACGCTCCACCGACCTCAACCTGGACTCCATATATTCACTTTCGGGGAGAAAAAAACCAAGGAGAAGGATTCATCATGTTTTACGATACGGAGCCGCCACCAAGCCCTAAACTCTCTTGGGAGGGCCGATCTGGAGTCCGTTCGGGGCTCCAGAGAGGGGAATCCGTCGCCATTGTCATCATCAATCTTCCTCCATCACCAATTTCATGATGCTCACTGCCGTGCGTGAGTAACTCCATCGTAGGCTTGCTGGACGGTGATGGGTTGGATGAGATTTATCATGTAATCGAGTTAGTTTTGTTAGGGTTTGATCCCTAGTATCCACTATGTTCTGAGATTGATGTCGCTATGACTTTACTATGCTTAATGCTTGTCACTAGGGCTCAAGTGCCATGATTTCAGATCTGAACCTATTATGCTTTCATCAATATATGAGAGTTCTTGATCCTATCTTGCAAGTCTATAGTCACCTACTATGTGTTATGATCCGGCAACCCCGAAGTGACAATAATCAGGACCACTCCCGGTGATGACCGTAGTTTGAGGGGTTCATGTATTCACTATGTGTTAATGCTTTGGTCCGGTACTCTATTAAAAGGAGGCCTTAATATCCCTTAGTTTCTAATAGGACCCCGCTGCCACGGGAGGGTAGGACAAAATATGTCATGCAAGTTCTTTTCCATAAGCACGTATGACTATATTCGGAATACATGCCTACATTATATTGATGAACTGGAGCTAGTTCTGTGTCACCCTAGGTTACGACTGTTACGTGATCGATCGCATCCGGCATAATTCTCCATCACCGATCCAATGCCTACGAACTTTTCCTATATTATTCTTCACTTATTTACATTTCCGTTGCTATTGTTACAATCACTATAAAACCCCAAAAATATTACTTTTGCTACCGTTACCACTACTATCATATTACTTTGCTACTAAATACTTTGCTGTAGATATTAAGTTTCTAGGTGTGGTTGAATTGACAACTCAGCTGCCAATACTTGAGAATATTCTTTGGCTCCCCTTGTGTCGAATCAATAAATTTGGGTTGAATACTCTACCCTAGAAAACTGTTGCAATCCCCTATACTTGTGGGTTATCAAGACTATTTTCTGGCACTATTGCCGGGGAGCATAGCTCTATTCCTTGAGTCACTTGGGATTATATCTGCTTATCATTATGAAGAACTTGAAAGACGCGAAAACAAAATTTTATTCCTCAACTACGAGGGGAGGTAAGGAACTGCCATCTTGCTCTGCACTTGATTCACCTTCTGTTTTGAGTAAGCTTGCGACACCTAAACCTGCTTCTGCTATTAATTCTGATATGTCGCATATTATTGATGATGCCACTTCTGTTATGCATGATACTTATGATGAAATAACTTCTATGCTTGATACTACTGTGCCACTTGGTGAATTTCTTGATGAACAACTTGCTAGGGCTAGAGAGAATGAAATTATTGAAACTGATAATATTGATGAAAGTGATGATAAAGACTCTCCCCCTAGATATGAATTACCTATTGTGTCTGAGGGCTATATTATGGATGAAGAAACTGCTAGAGATTTTTTGCTTGCAATGATAGAAGTGATCTTAAGAAAATATTAGCTAAGCTGAAACAAAAACTTTGAATGCTGGAATGAAATATGATCCTTCTTATGCTACTTCACCTATCTTTGTTACTGATAATATCAGGGATATACCCCGCGGTGTAACCCGCCGGATGTATGACCTGGCTGGAGCGTGGCGATTCATAGATAACCCGTAGGATCTTGGCGACTCTTTAGTAACCCGACGGGCGGGTCAGATGGATAACAAGGCCCTAAGCCCAGAAGGCTGGCTCACGTTATGATGGGCCGGCTTAAGAGGATGACGAATGTTTCCTTTACGAGGAAGCAAGACCTGAACTTGTATTCAACTTGTAAGAGAAGATAGACTAGTCCTAGTCCTACTAGGACTCCACATGTAACCCGCCCCTATAACTTATATAAGGAGGGACATGGCTTCCCAAGAGGGACAAGCAAGAAGAAACAATCTCTAGGGCTGGACACAAAAAGCCGGCTTACTGGCGACTCCCTCATAATCATAATGAGACCTAGCTACAAACAACATGTAGGGTTATTACCGGATGATGTTTCCCGGGTCCTGAAGCTATCTAAATCCTTGTCTTATGTTGCGTCTCTCGATTCCGCTCAACTCTTATCAAGCTACTATAAAGATGCGTTGGCCTCACGACTAAGTCCTCACATTAGGACATCTGCCGTGACAATTCCACGACAAGTGAGTTTTTGAAAGGATTTGCTTCAAGGATCGAGAAGCTCGCAATTTATCATATGAAAAAAGCCAGCATACAACGACCGCGTGAGCCGCCGGACAACCATGGATAGAGCGGCAGTTACGAGATTATGATTAAGAGATTTTTTGGGTTAGGCGCTATGCGATCGACGCACGCATCATGGAGATCCGCCGAGCCCGAGTCGAAAGAAACTTGCACTGCACCAGTACAAGTCCCAAGGAAACTCCACAGCAGCGAGGATAGGCAAAATCAAAAACGTTTTCGTCGCTGTTACTTTTTACGGGAAGATGAGGTGGAACCGTCAGACCAGAGGGAAGTACTAGTCGAGGTTCAGTCCATCTCAAACCAATCGGCCACGGACTGATGTCATCGGCCGCCCGTGCTGCCTTTCCAAGCCTCCACGCCACGTGATTTGCTGAGACACCACCTTGAGCATCTACAGGACCAAGTTCCCAAAAAAATCCCATTCTTGTGGTCGTTGTTCTACACGTGAGAGGCAACCATCGAAAGATCAAATCACCGCTCACACGCGGCTACGCGGATGGTCAAAGCGACAACGACGGAGACGGGGGATGGATTCGGACTCCGCCATGGCCGGGCTCAAGACGCCGTCTCCGCCATGGCTCCGGCGCCGGCCCCTGCCGATTTGCCTTGCTGCCGCAGCACACCTCCGCCAAGTCGCCGGCCCTGTTTCTACCGCGAGCCGCTCGCTGCAACGGCCGCGCCAAGCTGGCCTCGGCCTGCACCTCGCCCGCAAGTCTGCTCACTAGCCACCACCGCCACGCGTGTCACCTCACCCGCGGCTGCGCCCCTTCGCCCTGGGCCGCCACTCCGCTCGGACCTATCTCCGTCGGGCCTCTGCTTTGTTCTACTCCGAGCTTCTGCCACAACCCGCCACGACCTCAATTCGCCAGCCTCTGCCGGTGTGCCTCCGCTGCTGAGCCGCCGTGCGCGAGTCGCCATTTTTGGCTATGAGCCGCCGGCCAACCCAGAGCCGTCGGATGCTCTCCACCTTCGCTGATGCTGACTGGCTGAGCTGCCACTGCATTTCCGCTTCTGGTGCGACCTCATAGTTGCGGGGCTACTGCATGAATTTGCGGCGTACCGAGTCACTGTACCTGGTTACAAGAGGCCACCCCCAGCGTTCCAGTGTCAAAACAGCCTGTTTCCGCCGTCATAACCTCAAGCCGTTGCGGCTGCATGCTAAGTCACTTGTCGCCACTTCAAGCCGTTACACTTGTTTTCTGGAGCTCGCAAGTCGCTCGGACTGTTGAAGCTTGAGTCGCCGCCCGTGCAGCCTACTTTAGTAATGCAGGGGACTTTTGTTATCAGCTGAAGAGACTGGTGTATCAATCTGCATGGATGTCCTGATGATGAAGAAACAAAGAAATATCTGCTATACATGCACGTGAAGACAAAAGCAACAGTGGGCAGAAGCAAGTTCCATCTGTCACTCCTGCCACTACTCGCGCGAAAGATTTCACGGTCAAGTACTCCCTTCGGTCCTTTTTACTCTGCATATTAGAATTCTCTGAAGTCAAACTTCACAAAGTTTGACCGTATATATATGAAAAAAATATCAACATCTACCATGCTAAAGTTATATAATATGAAACTTTAAGTCATGACACATCTAGTGCTATTGATTTCAGATTGTGAATGTTGACACTTTTTTCTACAAAGCTGATCAAACTTTACGAGGCTTGACTTTAGTCAAATCTTATATGCGAACTAAAAAGGACCGGAGGAAGTAGTAGTCGCAGGTCAAAAAGAAATTATATATGGAGACCTCAATAATCCTAGGCACTTGAAGGCAGGAGAATCAGTATTATTGCTACTCTCAACATGGCACGATTTCTGAGGGAACCAAAAGAGACGTGTTGGAAGATCCCTACATTATCTAAAGCTTTTTTAAGTTGGTCTGGCAACGTACCTGTTGGAAGCTCATATGGTCTTCGGATGTTCCTCCTACGGTCTAGAGTATTGCGTGGTGGGTTGCTACAAACTCGCTGCCGACATGGTGCAACAAGTACAGGCGTGGACTTGAAACAAGTAACCTTTGTTCGGTATGTGCTAGTGAACCAGAGGACGGCTACCATGCTCTCTGTCGCTGCTCCTTTGCGAGGATCTTATGGGATGCAATGTCTGAAGTTTGGCCTCTCCCATGTTTATCTACCCTGCAAAATAACGGGGATGAGTGGCTGTTGCATGCACTTGAACCGCTACAGGAGATTGAGAAATCTATGTTATTGCTATCCATGTGGAGGGTATGGCATATACGCAATGAGGTCGTACACCATAAACCAGCCCCGCCTATGGAAGCGTCGAAAAGATTCTTGGTAAGCTATTTGGACTCTCTGATTGGTATTAAAATTGATCTCTCTACTGATCCACACAAAGGCAAGTCTACCATCACATATGAAAGACGGAGTCCGCATATGATAATGGAAAAAAGGTTACTAAGTGGTCAGCGCCAAAGTCCGGATGGGTGAAGATTAATATTGATGGGTCTTTTGTGGACAACGGAACAACTGGCGCTGGAATGGTCCTACGTGATGATAAGGGAGCGATAATTTTTTCCTCTTGCAGGCAATTGTTCTCTTGCAGTGAGGCACTGGAAGCTAAGTTATGTGCCTGTATGGAAGGTTTGTCCTTTCCCATCCAGAGAAGTGAGCTACCGGTGATCGTGGAAATGGACTCAATTGTGGCGATGAAGATGATCCAAGCTTCGGAGGTTGACCGATCCATTTACTCGTCCATCATAAAGGAGATTAAATATCTTATGTCTCTTCGTGAAGTTTGTATTACTCATGTAAATCGTAGCCAGAATAAGGTTAGTGATAGCCTAGCTAATTTTGCTCGTATTGAGGGTGGAACCATGACTTGGTTGGGCTCTGGACCTCACATATCCATAGAGTTGGCTGCAATGGACTGTACAAGTGTAGAGATTGAGTAATACAAGTTTTTTTCACCCGCAAAAAAAAGTTTCCAATCACCGTCTTAAAGCCAAAGCAGTACTATGAATTATCTAATGCCTGCATCCGCATTCATCCGGAAAATAAATCAGGTGCTATATGTTCTCAGTTTTTTTAGCGCATATTAATTCTTCTGAGAACAATTACTCTGTCTTTCAATATATTTTATACAGGACAAAGTACACTACAAAAGTGATGTCATGCCATAGACATCAGGCTCGCACCGGTTTAAACGTTGCGGCCGACTCCCCCGCTAATGGACGCGCGCACACCACCGCTCCCGTGGTCCGGTCTACATCAACACGCCGGTGCCGCACCCACTCTTGTAAGCCGCCTGACGGATACACGAGCAAGTCGCCACCCCTGTTGCTGGGTTTCCATCAATACGTGGCTGATTCATCTGTCTGTGCCTGTGATTGACTCGCCCGTCCGCGCTGGCTTACAACGCCACGGCCAGTTCACCCATGAATTGATTTTAGCTTCACTATGGTGATCATCAACTCTGTGGTGGATAACTACTGGCCTGATGTATTAGGTGAAATCCATTCAATATATTTTTATATTACATATTACTTTCTTTAAAAGAGCGATTATTCTGGCTTGCAAGTTCTTTAATGCAGGGCAAGTGGTCTAATGCAAAAGGGACTATTATATTACTGAGCTGTTGAATGACTCATACCGGTTTATATGACAGTCAAATATGAAGAATCTCAAGCCAACTCTTTGAGTCGTCTTAAGACTCGGGGACTACAATGGCATGACTCGGCAAAATTGGCCAGTATCAACAATCCAGAACTCCGGGTCATTGGAGGGAAAAAATAACCCGGCCCCAGAGACTACGGCTATATTGATAAGAATTTAAAGGCCGTCAGAAAATTTCAGGTTCAAAATGAAGAATGCCGGTTTAAAATCCGGCTCAAGTTCGAGTTTTCAGGAAAAATTACAGGGACCGAAGAGAGTTTGATGCACAGCATAACTCAAACATAGGCACCCGGTGAGCACAGCTCAGAAATAAATCACTTGGGGGCTTCCGGCTTATTGAGCTAAGCTATGATTACCTTTTGATCCGGCTCATAGCCACATTTACAGGTCATTTGGGGGCTTCCTGTTCAAACATAGGTCGTATTCGAATCAAAGAGAACATAGCTGTCGGTACCCTCTTGATCGGCGCAATGCCAAACTCACTAGGGGACTTCTTGATCGTATTCGAATCATAGCTTAACCCCTTTTGGGTCCGACTTGGATCGTATTCGAATCAGGGTCGTTAAAAACCTCTCAATGTCATTTGGGGGCTTCTTGTTCAAACATAGGTCGTATTCGAACCAAAGAGAACATAGCTGTCGGTACCCTCTTGATCGGCGCAACGCCAAAGCCAGTGGGGGCTACATGATCGTATTCGAATCCTAGCTTAACCCCTTTGGAACGGTTTACTGATCGTATTCGAATCAGAAGCCTGAAATTCTTCTTTCTATTTTGCTTAAGTTTTTTGAAAACAGTCTTTTGGGTTTGTCAAGAGACTTTTTGTTCATATCTGAAGCATATATGTGGTTTCGATTAACCCGGCTTGACTTTGGATGAGAAGTCTCCATATATGACAATCATAAACATTTGGAAGTTTTTGGCTTCTAAAGATTGGGTTATCACCCTTACTGCCCAGGTATCCTAAACCGGCAATACGATTCAATATCATAGGAACCGGTTTTTCAAACCGGGTTATATTATTCAAATCTTTAATAGCCAACATGGCTGGATTTTTATTATGGTTATCAATAACCAAATTACGATAAAGGTTTTCAAAGTCACTTCAACACAATGGATATTACATCAATGGATATGATTTATTCTACAATGGAAGGAATAGTCCCGAGTCGCTGCAGGCTTACAACCCGGCACTTGGGGGCTACATTATTAAAGTTGAGATTACATCAAATATGCAAGTCCCATGTCACTGCCAGCATGCACCATGGCACTTGGGGGCTAATGCAAAGTCATTTTAACTGGCCTTATTGAAGACCCGACTCATCACATTGTAATGAGCCGGCACTTGGGGGCAACCAATTGCTCCTGTTAACAATTCAAGGTACACAAGTTTTATTCCATTATATTCAAGGGTCCACTGCTCAGTTGGTAAAGCACAAAGCTCTTAACCTTGTGGACATGGGTTCAAGCCCAATGATGGGGGTTACATCATATGATGTTCTTTTCAAAGTATATATAAAGTCCCAGCTCAATATTATCTTACTAACCCGGCCCTTGGGGGCTACACTGGTTGAAGTTTTTTATGAGTATAAGGCAATTACAAGTCCCTGCTCGTTATTGCATAATGACCCGGCACTTGGGGGCTACATATATGGAGTATTTAGTTTTTACTAGTGACTGAGATGAACAACATGGATTTGTTCAAAGTGGCAGTAATTGTATTGAAACAAGTCTCAAATCATCACTTTGTTCTGCTCAAGACTTGGGGGCTATAGGTATTATGGATATAAAGGAGAAATTTTTTCAAATTCTCAGTTTTGAGTTAACCAGTTGACCCGGTGTTTGCAACAATTATGACCCGGTGTAAGCAACAATTATGACCCGGTGCCATCAATATTTACAAACTGGCAGTTCTGGCAATGATAAACCGGCAAGTTCTACATCTTCAAGCCGGCTGACTATCAGATGAGTATTTCAAGACCAATATTTTTTAAGCCGGCGCTTTGTAAGCCGACTCAAGTGGATTATTCTTCACAATATTTCTCTAGGAGAAACCAACGTCAGCAAATTGAGTATGAAGCTGGCTTATTGACCCGGATTTTTAGAAGAAGGAAATGACAATTGGGCTTAAGGATGATCAGGTCCCGGCTCAGGAGAATATTTAGCCCAGAGCACAACCTGTCAAATTTGTTTTTGAGTTATTTTGGAGGATCAGTTTAACATGGATAAATCCAAATTAAACTGGGGGCTAATATCGGGGATATACCCCGCGGTGTAACCCGCCAGATGCATGACATGGCTGGAGCGTGGCGATTCACAGATAACCCGCAGGATATTGGCGACTCTTTAGTAACCCGACGGGCGGGTCAGATGGATAACAAGGCCCTAAGCCCAGAAGGCCGGCTCACATTATGATGGGCCGGCTTAAGAGGAAAGGGATGATGAATATTTCCTTTACGAGGAAGCAAGACCAGGACTTGTATTCAACTTGTAAGAGAAGATAGACTAGTCCTAGTACTACTAGGACTCCACATGTAACCCACTCCTCTAACTTATAGAAGGAGGGGCAGGGCTCCCCAAGAGGGACAAGCAAGAAGAAACAATCTATAGGGCTAGACAGAAAGAGCCGGCTTCCCGGCGACTCCTTCATAATCATAATGAGACCTAGCCACAAACAACATGTAGGGTTATTACTGAATGATGTTTCCCGGGCCCGAAGCTGTCTAAATCCTTGTCTTATGTTGCGTCTCTCGATCCTGCTCAACCCCTCTCAAGCTACTACAAAGATGCGTTGGCCTCACAACTAAGTCCTCACACTACACGTTGTTGTTCAAGTCTATATGATCATATTTATAAAGTCCCTGCTCATTATTGCTTAATGACCTGGCACTTGGGGGCTACCAATTTCTCCTGTCAACAATTCAAGGTACACAAGTTTTATTCCATTATATTGAAGGGTCCACTGCTCAGTTGGTAAAGCACAAAGCTCTTAACCTTGTGGACGTGGGTTCAAGCCCCATGATGGGGGTTACATCATATGATGATCTTTTCAAAGTATATATAAAGTCCCAGCTCAATATTATCTTACTGACCCGGCCCTTGGGGGCTACACTGGTTGAATTTTTTTATGAATATAAGGCAATTACAAGTCCCTGCTCGTTATTGCATAATGACCTGGCACTTGGGGGCTACATATATGGAGAATTTAGTTTTTACTAGTGAGTGAGATGAACAACATGGATTTGTTCAAAGTGGCAGTAATTGTATTGAAACAAGTCCCAAATCATCACTTTGTACTACTCAAGACTTGGGGGCTATAGGTATTATGGATATAAAGGAGAAACTTTTTCAAATTCTCAGTTTTGAGTAAACCAGTTGACCCGCTGTTTGCAACAATTATGACCCGGTGTAAGCAACAATTATGACCCGGTCCCATCAATATTTACAAACTGGCAGTTCTGGCAATGATAAACCGGCAAGTTCTACATCTTCAAGCCAGTTGACTATCAGATGAATATTTCAAGACCAATATTTTTTAAGCCGGCGCTTTGTAAGCCGACTCAAGTGGATTATTCTTCACAATATTTCTCTGGGAGAAACCAACGTCAGCAAATTGAGTATGAAGCTGGCTTATTGACCCGGATTTTTTAGAAGAAGGAAATGATAATTGGGCTTAAGGATGATCAGGTCCCGGCTCAGGAGAATATTTAGCCCGGAGCACAACCTGTCAAATTTGTTCTTGAGTTATTTTGGAGGATCAGTTTAACATGGATAAATCCAAATTAAACTGGGGGCTAATATCGGGGATATACCCCGCGGTGTAACCTGCCGGATGCATGACATGGCTGGAGCGTGGCGATTCACAGATAACCCGCAGGATCTTGGCGACACTTTAGTAACCCGATGGGCGGGTCAGATGGATAACAAGGCCCTAAGCCCAAAAGGCCGGCTCACATTATGATGGGCCAGCTTAAGAGGAAAGGGATGATGAATATTTCCTTTACGAGGAAGCAAGACCCGGACTTGTATTCAACTTGTAAGAGAAGATAGACTAGTCCTAGTCCTACTAGGACTCCACATGTAACCCGCCCCTCTAACTTATATAAGGAGGGGCAGGGCTCCCCAAGAGGGACAAGCAAGAAGAAACAATCTCTAGGGCTAGACAGAAAGAGCCGGCTTATCGGCGACTCCCTCATAATCATAATGAGACCTAGCCACAAACAGCATGTAGGGTTATTACCGAATGATGTTTCCCGGGGCCCGAAGCTGTCTAAATCCTTGTCTTATGTTGCATCTCTCGATCCTGCTCAACCCCTCTCAGGCTACTACAAAGATGCGTTGGCCTCACGACTAAGTCCTCACACTACACATTGTTGGTCAAGTCTATATGATCATATTTATAAAGCCCCTACTCATTATTGCTTAATGACCCGACACTCGGGGGCTACCAATTTCTCCTGTCAACAATTCAAGGTACACAAGTTTTATTCCATTATATGGAAGGGTCCACTGCTCAGTTGGTAAAGCACAAAGCTCTTAACCTTGTGGACGTGGGTTCAAGCCCCATGATGGGGGTTACATCATATGATGATCTTTTCAAAGTATAAATAAAGTCCCAGCTCAATATTATCTTACTGACCCGGCCCTTGGGGGCTACACTGGTTGAATTTTTTTATGAGTATAAGGCAATTACAAGTCCCTGCTCGTTATTGCATAATGACCTGGCACTTTGGGGCTACATATATGGAGTATTTAGTTTTTACTAGTGACTGAGATGAACACCATGGATTTGTTCAAAGTGGCAGTAATTGTATTGAAACAAGTCTCAAATCATCACTTAGTTATGCTCAAGACTTGGGGGCTATAGGTATTATGGATATAAAGGAGAAAAATCTTCAAATTCTCAGTTTTGAGTAAACCAGTTGACCCGGTGTCTGCAACAATTATGACCCGGCATAAGCAACAATTATGACCCGGTGCCACCAATATTTACAAACTGGCAGTTCTGGCAATGATAAACCAGCAAGTTCTACATCTTCAAGCCGGCTGACTATCAGATGAGTATTTCAAGACCAATATTTTTTAATCCGGCGCTTTGGAAGCCGACTCAAGTGGATTATTCTTCACAATATTTCTCTAGGAGAAACCAACGTCAGCAAATTGAGTATGAAGCTGGCTTATTGACCCGGATTTTTTAGAAGAAGGAAATGACAATTGGGCTTAAGGATGATCAGGTCCCGGCTCAGGAGAATATTTAGCCCGGAGCACAACCTGTCAAATTTGTTCTTGACTTATTTTGTAGGATCAGTTTAACATGGATAAATCCAAATTAAACTGGGGGCTAATGTCGGGGATATACCCCGCGGTGTAACCCGCCGGATGCATGACATGGCCGGAGCGTGGCGATTCACAGATAACCTGCAGGATCTTGGCGACTCTTTAGTAACCCGACGGGCGGGTCAGATGGATAACAAGGCCCTAAGCCCAGAAGGCCGGCTCACATTATGATGGGCCGGCTTAAGAGGAAAGGGATGACGAATATTTCCTTTACGAGGAAGCAAGACCCGGACTTGTATTCAACTTGTAAGAGAAGATAGACTAGTCCTAGTCCTACTAGGACTCCACATGTAACCCGCCCCTCTAACTTATATAAGGAGGGGCAGGGCTCCCCAAGAGGTACAAGCAAGAAGAAACAATCTCTAGGGCTAGACAGAAAGAGCCGGCTTACCGGCGACTCCCTCATAATCATAATGAGACCTAGCCACAAGCAGCATGTAGGGTTATTACTGGATGATGTTTCCCGGGGCCCGAAGCTGTCTAAATCCTTGTCTTATGTTGCGTCTCTCGATTCTGCTCAACCCCTCTCAAGCTACTACAAAGATGCGTTGGCCTCACGACTAAGTCCTCACACTAGGACATCTGCCGTGACAATTCCACGACAGATAAGGATTATGATTTCTCTGTTGATCCTGAGATAATTACTTTAGTTGAATCTGATCCTTTCTATGGCTATGAATCTGAAACTGTTGTGGCACATCTTACTAAATTAAATGATATAGCTACACTGTTCACTAATGATGAGAAAACTCGCTACTTTTACATCCTTAAATTATTTTCATTCTCATTAAAGAGTGATGCTAAGATATGGTTTAATTATCTTGATACTGGTCGTGTGCGTAGTCCCTGGGATATGATTTATTACTTCTCTGCTAAATATTTCCCCGCTCATAAGAAACGAGCTGCTTTAAGGGAAATATATGATTTTGTGCAAATTGAAGAAGAGACTCTCCCACAAGCTTGGGGGAGGCTTCTCCAATTACTTAATGCTTTGCTTGATCATCCTCTTACGAAAAATGAAATACTTGATATCTTTTATAATGGACTAACTGATGCTTCCAAAGACCACCTGGATAGTTGTGCTGGTTGTGTTTTCAGGGAAAGAACACCGGATAAAGCTGAAATTCTACTGTATAATATGTTGACTAATGAAAATAATTGGACACTTCCTGATCCAATTCCTGAACCAACTCCTAAGCCAACTCCGAAAAAGAGGGGTATTCTATTTCTCAGTCCTGAAGATATGCAAGAGGCAAAGAAATCTATGAAGGAAAAAGGTATAAAAGTTGAAGAGGATAAGAACTTACCTCCTATTGAAGAAATACATGGTCTTAATTTACCGCCTGTTGAAGAAATACACGGTCTTGATAACCCAACATAGGTAGTAAAGGTAAATTCTCTCTATAGATATGATAAAGCTGAAATCCCATTTACTAAGTTTGCTAGCCCATGCTTGGATGAGTATGATGACTTTATGGTTAAACAAGAAAACTTCAATGCTTATTTTGGTAGAGAATTAAAATGCAATGCTGATATGCTTGAACACTTGTGTGATTATATGGCTAATGTTAAAGGTGAACTTAAACTTATTAGTAAACATGCTTCTATGGTTACCACTCAAGTAGAACAAGTACTTAAATCTCATAATGATTTGCTCAATGAATTGAATAGTAAGAAAAATGATAATGTTGTTAGAGTTATGACTAGGGGTGGTAAAATGACTCAGGAACCTTTGTATCCTGAGGGCCATCCTAAGAGAATTGAGCAAGATTCTGAGAGAATTAATATTGATGCACCTAGTCCTTCTAAGAGGAAGAAAAAGAAAAATGATAGGACTTTGCATGCTTGTAGTGAACCTGTTATTGACACACCTGAGAATCCTAATGATATTTCTATTTCTAATGCTGAAACACAATCTGGTAATGAACATGAACCTAGTAATAATGTTAATGATGATGTTCATGTTGATGCTCAACCTAGCAATAATAATGATGTAGAGATTGAACCTGCTGTTGATCTTGATAACCCACAATCAAAGAATCAACGTTATGATAAGAGAGACTTTGTTGCTAGGAAGCACAGTAAAGAAAGAGAACCATGGGTTCAGAAACCCATGCCTTTTCCTCCTAAACCATCCAAGAAAAAGGATGATGAGGATTTTGAGCGCTTTGCTGAAATGATTAGACCTATCTTCTTGCGTATGCGTTTGACTGATATGCTTAAAATGAATCCTTATGCTAAATATATGAAAGAAATTGTTACTAATAAAAGAAAGATGCCGGAAGCTGAATTTCCACCATGCTTGCTAATTATACTTTTAAAGGTGGAATACCTAAGAAACTAGGAGATCCTGGAGTACCAACTATACCATGCTCCATTAAAAGAAACTATGTTAAAACTGCTTTATGTGATCTTCGAGTCGGTGTTAGTGTTATGCCTCTCTCTTTATATCGTAGACTTGATTTGAATAAGTTGACACCTACTGAAATATCTTTGCAAAATGGTTGATAAATCAACTGCTATACCTGTCGGTATTTGTGAGGATGTGCCTGTTGTGGTTGCAAACATTACTATTTTGACGGACTTTGTTATCCTTGATATTCCCGAGGACGATAGTATGTCCATTATTCTTGGAAGACCCTTTTTGAATACTGCAGGGGCTGTTATTGATTGCACCAAAGACTATGTCACTTTTCATGTTACTGTCAGTGAGCATACGGTACACTTTCCTTGGAAACAACCTCAAGTTCATAGTATAAACTCTATTGGAAAAATTCCATCGATTATTTTTGGAGGTTTTGAATTTCTTCTTCCTAGTATCAAGAAGAAATATGATATTCTTATTGTTGGGGATGTGCATATCCCCATTGAGGTAACCTAGTGTTATTCGAAAATTCTCCGATTCCATGTTATTCGGAATGAGTTTGTTAACAAGACCCGATCAACCTTGTTAGTGGATTCCTTTTGATGAGCATGAGATGGATGAATATAGAAAACACAACTCTCTGTAATATCTTTTTACTTTCTGTTATTTATATTAAATAGAGCAAAAATAGTAATTTCTGTCTGTTTTCTGAATTATCCATGCAATAAAAAATACCCTCGAAAATAAAAGTTCTCCAAATGCCCTGAAAATTAAATATGATTTTTTCTAGAATATTTGAGAATATCTGGCACTGAGAACACAGCAGGGGGAGCAATCACCTGGCCACGAGGGTGGAGGGTGCACCCTACCCCCCTGGGCGTGCCCCCTGCCTTGTGGGCCCATGGTGGCTCCCCTCCACTTATTCCAGCTACCACACACTCTTTCTCCCTCCCACAAACACCACTAACCAGCTCAAACCCAAGTTCAAGTTCATTTTGCTACCATTTTCGATCTCCTTGCTCCAAGCACCTCTCACAAAAACTACTTTGGGGGATTGTTCCTTGGTATGTGACTCCTCCAATGGTCCAATTAGTATTTGTTCTAGTGCTTTATTCATTGCATATTTTTGCTGCTTAGGTGACCCTGTTCTTGAGCTTGCATGTAAAGTAGTTTTGATGCATGATATTGCCTCTAGGCACTTGTAGGAGTAGTTGCTATCAATATTGTTGAGTTTGGTTCACTTTTATTTTGAAGTTACTAAAAATTTCAGAAAAGGATGAAGAGATTTTTGAGGGGCTCATCAAGCCGAAGCTCGAAGGATAAGCAAAGTGAGGAGGATAAGAGGCCCAAATATAATCTCCCTTGCACTGCGGAAGTTCGGTCGTGTGAATGGCCTTGTGATAATTTCTTGAGAGTAGCTGGGATTTACGATGATTTCTATGAATTGGCTGAGAATGCAGGCCTCACCGCATTCCTCAACGACAGTATGATTATCAGTGGGATCCGGAGGTGATTGCCAACCAGTGGCAATCAGAGGCTTCTTCACAGTACGACCCCAACTATTACTTTGGATATCCGCCAGCCCAGCCGCGGCCATAGACCAACTTAGGCCAAAAGCCTAAGCTTGGGGGAGTACGTATTTCTCACCAACATTACATTCATGTTCACACACTCATTGCTAGTTGTCGGTGCTCTTACTTTTTCATTGTATCATCCATGCTAGTTTATTTTCCATTTTATGCTTTCAACTTGTGTGTTTAATAAACCTTAAGAAAAACAAAAAAAATTAGTTGTAACTTTTAATTAGTTTACTTTCCATGCTTGTAGTAGTAATTAAAAAGAAAACCCAAAAATATTTCTCGTTCTTCTTTTGCTTGTTGGGAGCTTTCCCGTGTAAATAGTTTTATTTCTTTTCTTTCCTTTGGGGATTGATAGGAGAAGACCATAATGAAAATGTTAAGTGGCTCTTATATGCATTATAGTTGATCTAACAAAGAGCCCATATTACCTTGTCTTCTCTCTTGAATTGAATGCTTGCAGATTCCATCTTAGTCCAATGCACGTGCACTATTATTATTATCCACACTATTCGGTCGTGCAAGTGAAAGGCAATAATGATGATTATATGAAGAACTTATTGAGATGAGAAAAGCTGGTATGAACTCGACCTCTCTTGTTTTTGTAAATATGATTAGTTCATCATTCCTAATTCAGCCTATTATGAATAAACATGTTTCCAATGACAATTAGAGATTATAGTTGCTTATGTCCTGCTTGATTAGCTAGGAGCATATAATGGTTTACCTCGTGTTCGAACATGCTATTATAATGGTTGTGATGTGGTATGATAGGGTGGTATCCTCTTTTGAATGATTTGAGTAGCTTGACTTGGCACATGTTCATGCATGTGGTTGAAACAAAATCAACATAGCCTCTACGATATTTATGTTCATGGTGCATTATATCCTACTCATGCTTGCATTCGGTGTTGATTAATTTTAATGCATGTTCATGACTGTTGTCGCTCTCTAGCTGGTGGCTTCCGAGTCTTTTGCTAGCCTTCACCTGTATTAAGCGGGAATAATGCTTGTGCATCCAATTCCATAAACCCCAAAGTTATTCCATATGAGTCCACCATACCTACCTATATACGGTATCTACCTGCCGTTCCAAGTAAATTTGTATGTGCCAAACTCTAAACCTTCAAATAAACATTTGGTTTTGTATGCTCGAATTGCTCATGTATCAACTAGGGTTCTCTGTATCTTCCATGTTAGGCTGGTTATTCTCAAGAGGAGTGGACTCCGCTCCTCACTCACGAGAAAATGGCTGGTCACCGGGATGCCCAGTCCCATGCTTTATGCAAATCAAATCAAAATAACTACAAACAAAACTCCCCCGGGACTCTTGTTAGCTAGAGGCACTCGTTTTTTTCGAGCAAGCGATGGATTGATGCTTGTTGGTGGAGGGGAGTATAAACTTTACCATTCTATTTGGGAACTGCCTATAATGTGTGTAGCATGGAAGATATCGCCATCTCTTGGTTGTTATGTTGACAATGAAAGTATAGCGCTCAAAATATTATTCATATCTATTTCAAAACCGAGCTCTGGCACCTCTACAAATCCATGTTTCCCTCTATGAAGGGCCTATCTATTTACTTTTATGCTGAGTCATCATCCTCTTATTAAAAAGCACCAGTTGGAGAGCACTGCTATCATTTGCATTCATTACTGTTAGTTTACATTGAGTATGACTTGACTGGATCTCTTTTTACCATGAATTACAATGTCTAGTCAGTCCTTGATCTTTGAAGGTGCTCTGCATTTATGTTTTGCGGTCTCAGAAAGGGCTAGCGAGATACCATCCGGTTATATCATATCATGGTTGTTTTGAGAAAGTGTTGTCATCCGAGATTTATTATTATTGCTCGCTAGTTGATTATGTCATTGATATGAGTAAGCATGAGACCTAAATGTTATTGTGAATATGGTTAGTTCATAATCTTTTCTGAAAACTTGAATGTTGGCTTTACATATTTACACCAACAAGAGCAAACAGAGTTTGTAAAAGTTTTTCTTTATCACTTTCAGTTTATCAACTGAATTTCTTGAGGACAAGCAAAGGTTTAAGCTTGGGGGAGTTGATACGTCTCTGTCGTATCTCCTTTTCCAAACACTTTTGCCCTTGTTTTGGACTCTAACTTGCATGATTTGACTGGAACTAACCCGGACTGACCCTATTTTCAGCAGAATTGCCATAGTGTTATTTTTGTGCAGAAATAAAAGTTCTCGGAATGACCTGAAAATCAACGGAGAATTATTTTGGAATATATAATAAATATTGTAAGGAAGATCCACGTCAGGGGAGCCTCCACCTGTCCACGAGGGTGGGGGCCACGCCCTACACCCCTGGGCGCGCCCCCTACCTCGTGGGACACCTGAAGCTCCATCGACCTCAACCTGGACTCCATATATTTACTCTCGGGGAGAAAAAAAATCAAGGAGAAGGATTCATCGCATTTTACGGTAATGAGCCACCGCGAAGCCCTAAACTCTCTCGGGAGGGCTGATCTGGAGTCCGTTCGGGGCTTCGGAGAGGGGAATCTGTCGCCATCGTCATCATCAACATTCCTCCATCACCAATTTCTTCATGCTCACCACCGTGCGTAAGTAATTCCATCGTAGGCTTGCTGGACAGTGATGGGTTGGATGAGATTTATCATGTAATCGAGTTAGTTTTGTTAGGGTTTGATCCCTAGTATCCACTATGTTCTGAGATTGATGTTGCTATGACTTTGCTATGCTTAATGCTCGTCACTAGGGCCCAAGTGCCATGATTTCAGATCTGTACCTATTATGTTTTCATCAATATATGAGAGTTCTTGATCCTATCTTGCAAGTCTATAGTCACCTACTATGTGTTATGATCCGGCAACCCCGAAGTGACAATAATCAGGACCACTCCCGGTGATGACCGTAGTTTGAGGAGTTCATGTATTCACTATGTGTTAATGCTTTGGTCCGGTACTCTATTAAAAGGAGGCCTTAATATCCCTTAGTTTCCAATAGGAACCCGCTGCCACGGGAGGGTAGGACATAAGATGTCATGCAAGTTCTTTTCCATAAGCATGTATGACTATATTCGGAATACATGCCTACATTATATTGATGAACTGGAGCTAGTTCTGTGTCACCCTAGGTTATGACTGTTACATGATCGATCGCATCCGGCATAATTCTCCATCACCGATCCAATGCCTACGAGCTTTTCCTATATTGTTCTTTGCTTATTTACTTTTCCGTTGCTATTGTTACAATCACTATAAAACCCCCAAAATATTACTTTTTCTACCATTATCATGACTATCATATTACTTTGCTACTAAATACTTTGCTGCAGATATTAAGTTTCTAGGTGTGGTTGAATTGACAACTCAGCTGCTAATACTTGAGAATATTCTTTGGCTCCCCTTGTGTCGAATCAATAAATTTAGGCTGAATACTCTACCCTCAAAAACTGTTGAGATCCCCTATACTTGTGGGTTATCAAGGAGCTGGATGCATCTGCTGATAAACACCTCCAAAAAATCCATGCCAGTCACGCCGTCACGCACCAGTTGGACTACTCGGTCGACTAACATCGACACCTCTTCCTTCTCTGCTGGAGTCACGATAAGCGAAGAGGGTTGGCTGACTCGGTCCAAGGTGAAGGGAGGAAGGCCGGTCGACTGACCGGGAGTCGAAATGCCTCGGCAGTTGAACCAGGTCGACTGCCACCCTTGAACCAAGTCGGGAAGAGTCATGGCTGGGAAAGTACTCCTACCCCTAGTCTGGATCCCTAAACCCCCGCACATTTGGATCATGTGCGCCCTCTCGTCACTCGGATTTTCCTTCTTCACGGTCTAAGAGCGGCAGGTGAAGATGTGCTTGAACAAACCCTAGTGCGGATGACAACCCAAGAAGTTTTCGCACAGAGAGATTAGGCAGCAAGGTATGTGATTGTGTTGGGGGAGAAATGATGAAGTTGGGCACCAAAAATGTTCAAGAACCCTCGGAAAAAAGGATGCGGAGGAAGACTGAAACCACGGTCGACGTGAGTGTCAAGGAGAACACACTCACCCTCCTGTGATTGAGGCTCAGTCTCGGTCCCTGGCAGCCTGCAAGATCCATGAGCAATTAGGCCCCCATTGGCCATGTCCTCCAAATCCTCCTTCCGGATAGCAGAACGGATCCAATCCCCCTGGATCCAACCAGGCGGCAGACCGGACCTCGATGACGACTCCCGACTCGTCTTCTTGCCCTTCGCCGCCTCCGTCGCCTTCTTCGCACGCTCCAAGGCCGCCGTATTGTCCTTTCTCGTCGTGGTAAACTACACACGGGCAGAGCAGTGGCATCGAGAATGGAGGCTGACGAGGTGGAGAGGCGGAGGAAGAAGGAGACCGGGGCGCACTGTGCAACACATCGGCTTCGATGCCTTATATGAGGATGTTTCCGAGTGACTGACTGGTGGGCCCAAGAGATCCTGTCAAATCCCACAACAGTCGCGTGCCAAATATGTGGCGAAAAAGGTGGCACGAGAATTGAGGCACTTTTGTCTATCCACTCTGTTTACTGCGGCACACCCCGTCCCGCGCGCTTCCCTGAAATTTCGAATCCCGTGAGATCCGGGAACTACATAGCAGCCAATCGCGCCGGAGGTTGCGCACCATATCAACATTCGAAGTTTGTCGATTAAGTTCACTCGACGGCTTCTGAATCGGTCAAGGCGACTGAAACAAGACCGAAGCTTCAGCATGATTCGCAAATCCAGATGTAATACCCCCAAAAGTGGGGGATCGGGTCAAAGTCAGCTTCAGATCCTTCTTCACTCGGACCTTAATCCATTCGGGGTTAATGACGATGACATGTACCTAGGGTAGTGTTGTAGGGTGGAACCCTAAGTGGAGATCTTTCATGAATTGGAGGGTCAATCACCAAGAACAAGATAAACACAAGAGAGAGGAAACACTCAAATTGACTAGATCCAATCACGCATATGCTAGATCCAAGAACACACAAGAGTTCACAATGATTCAACAACAACAAAGGAAAGATACAAGGTACTAGTTCATCCCAATACTATGAGGAGAGAGGTCTTGATGATCCTATGATGGGGATCCTTCCCAAGATGGGGGCTTGCTATCCACTAGGGATCTTCTCCTAGGAGGTCTTGATCTCCTAGAGGAGTGGGTACAAGGAGCAAAGCTCACATAATCATCTCATATACTTTGCTACCCCTAACATATGGTCTAGGTACGAAATATATAGGTAGGTGGATGGAGGGGACGAAGAGGAGGCCCAACAGCATCTCACAGCCGTCCATCATGATGGGCCCGTGCGCACGGGGGTCCCGTGGGCACGGTACAAGCCCGTGCGCATGGGGTGCTCCAGCGCCAGCTCTTTGAGTAGTCCGTGCGCACGGGGTCTTCGAGGCCCGTGGGCACGGGGTCGCCTGGGAGGTGCAAAGTTGATCTTGTTGCACTCCTTCTTCCTCCTTGTGGCCTTGGGGTCCTTCTCCTTGGCCTCCGAGATGCTAGCCAATTGCTTGGTGGCGGTCGTCCTCGTACCTAGTGATGCACAATGATCAATGGTGAGGTAGCAACCAAGTCCTACAGATATTCATGTAAATCTTGAAGAGGAGTGGGTTCTCCTTAAGTCCGGTAGGTCCACTTGGGGCTCGATGTGCTATGAAGGTGTACATGGAGATGATCATGGGATGCTCCTCATCATCCCCTCCCCCTTGGGAGAGATCTGACCTCGGATCGTAAACCGTATCGCCATGTACACGGTAGGAATTGATGCCTTGTCGCTCGGTGAGGTGCTCTAAGATGTTGGTGCCGTGCAACGTGTATGCCTTCCCATGACGAAGATAGCTCATGATGGTACCACCTTGCAAGACCTTCAAAACGAAAGAACATGAGAAGCACTTGAAAAAACCCATGAGGTTAGCGTGGACGCAAAGCCTAACATTCGGGAAGGGAAATGGCCAACAAGTGAATTTATCATGTGTATCATAAGGAAGGGTAAGGTAGGGTGACATGTCATGGCGGCATATGATGCGAGTACAACCAACTATAATAAACTCACCCAAACAAACATGCTTCACAAGTAATATGCCATGTGTGTAAATGGTGGGCATATATGATGCACAAGACATATTACAAGCATGAAAACAAGATATGAGCAAAGCATCATCAATGTATTGGTGAGAGGCCATATGTAAATAGCAATGGAACATCATGACTCTCCCAACAAAACAAGCGTCAATAGCATGGGGCACACAGAAATCATGGCAATAGCTACTAGGATCTCCACCAAGCATGCAAATACACCTAGAAGTAGTATAATGGTGAATCATATGTAAGTGCAAGCAAGGGTCACAATTGCATGGCAAAGTCATGTAAAGAGGCATAACATGCAAAGTGAACAAGATACAATGGCATAAAGTAACAAGTGATATATAGCCCAAAGCCGTGTGAGAGGCAAGTAAAAGGAATGCGAGAAGTCGTTGCGCAAAGAGAATGGTGGTAAGGATAGTTCGTGGGATCCCAAGTCCTCTTTGCTCTCAAGAGCTCGTTTCGTCAACTCTTGGGATTGAGAGGTTGACGAGTATACATGAGTACCTACACAAAACAAAGGCAAAGGAAAAATTGTGTGTGCGTGGTATATGCACACATCATCCATCATGATGCGTACGTGCTTGTGTTGGTTACCAAAAAAATCCAATGCTCAAATAAATGAGGTGCATGATATAGAAACATGTCATACATCATGAAAGAATAGTTATTATGTATAACACGATGGGGATGCAAATTGAGCATACGAGTGTAAGACACGACAATAGCATTTTTATTCATGGGGAACATATTGTGCACACAAGTATTGGGATCATGCAATGAATGGGATGAATCAAAATCTCCTAACATGCATGAGGAAACTATGGGGGTCTCCTCATGAGCAATATCGAAAACATCATATGGAGGAAAAGGACAACATCGAAAACAATGCATATCCGAAGCTAGGTGGTCATGGCATGGCATATGAGATAAATGATGCAAAGGAAGCATATCCATATCATCGCAAGAAAAACAAATGCCAATCACCATGGGCATGTCATCTATTCCATAGGTGCAAATTGGGTTTCTTTTAATGGGGCATGCATAGTTACTATGTTGAGATTCAAATGATGCAATATGGGATATCTCACTCATAGCATATGACAAGTTCAATGGATTGTCAAACATGATGTGACCAAAAGAATTTTCACATGATATCCTATGGAGCATAGCATCACAACTAGGCAATTCAACATGCTCATCATCATATTAATCATAAATAGGTAAGTCGTGACATGATGAAGTCGCACTAGCATGAAGCATGGTAATAGGTGTGTCAACATGATGCAAGCAATCATTGGTAAGATATTCCACTAGTGGGACAAGAGAAGCACAATCACCTATGTTACCTTTGGAGCTCCACTCATGTGGTTTAGGTGAGGTGTCAAAGACCGAGTCGTGGTCATCTTCGTCGTGATGGAACCATGTGGGGGTGCATCGTATTCCACCATGGCCATCATCTTGTCCATAGGAAGGATGAAGTCATCGAGGATCGGCGCATCATCATAAATGGGACCTAGCACAAAATGAGAAGACACAATAGAGGTAGAGGTCAAGTTGTTAAAGTTGAAAGTGGCCTCACATGACCTATCAATTATCTCACTCTCTCTATGTGTTGGTTCACTCACTCCCTCAAGGTAGGTGCACTCAAACTCACATATGGTGGGGTCACTCATCTCACTCAAGTAGTGGGGGTTGTGGCTCTCCTCACATCGGAGTTGCGGCAAATTGTCATATATGGGGCTAGTGGTGAAGTCACTCTCACTCTCAATATGGTGGCACAAGTCACTCAAGTCATCATATGTCGCCATGGTCGAAGGGAAAATCCTATGCTCAACCATCTCCCTTGATGGGCTTCCAAAGATGGAAGTGTCGCCCTTGCTCGTAGGTGATCGCCTTGGACTTGATGATGTCGAAGTAGGCCTAATTGTCAGAGTTAGGCGAAGATGCCGTACGTCGAAAGGCGAAGATGCCTTGGTAACACTTGGTGAAGATGTCGAAGTGGTGGTAGTAGTCGTAGCTCCGTCTTGGTGGTGCTTGTATCGCGGTCTTCTCTTGTACTCATGAAGGTTTTCTTGACGGTGCCGCGTGGTACTTGCATCTTGTGGCCATAACGAAGACTTACGACTTGAGCGTCTCCGCCATGAAGATGACGAAGAGGAAGACTTGTAGTTGACCCACATGTGTCGGATGTCATCCAATTGTGCGTCCAACTTGGTGTCGATGTAGTCCCTTGTCCGTGCTTCGCGTTGTTGAATGTCGACGGTGAGTCGCTCAATGCCTTGAATTGCTCGTTGTAGTCCGAAGATGGGCGTTTTGGTGATGTAGTTGTTCGCGTCGTGGTTGTTGTGGAAAAACGGAGATGAAATGCCTTGCTTATCCATCACAAGACTCGAGCAAATGTGCGTGGAAGAAAGGAAAGAACTATACCAATGTACCTTATCCAATGTTGAAGATGGATCAATGATCACTCAATAATGGAGGAAGGAAATAGCACAATTGGTACCAGATCTTGTCAATTCTCACACCTACACAAGTAAGGCTTATGGTGGAGCTCGGTGAGGATAGTGGCACAAAATTTTGACGCAAATTGTTAGCAAGAGTCAATAATGTTGGAAAAGATTCACAAATTCGCAAGTGAAACAAGTAGACCAATAACAATACATGGCACACGGAAACACACGCACGGATAGATAAATGGGGTCGTGCAACCAAGGAATGAGCACAAAATGTGGAATCCACGGAAAACGCTCGTTTTGCACAACTCTAGAGAGACGCTAGCACGATTGCTCAATAGGCAGATACAACACTTGTGCACAACCTATAAGATGCAAAATGTATGAGCTTTCTCTCCCAAGTATGCTATGTGTATGATGTTCCGGTGTTTCGCATACGATGATCCAAGATGATCAATATGGTAGTATGGTATGCAATGTGGCAATGCTATGGCTCTTACTTACGCTTCTTTGCTCTCTTTTTGCTTAAAAGCTTATTCTTTCTTTTTTTATATGGCCACTATGCGAAATGCACACACCAAGATAGCGATTTTGTATATGTGGGAACAATCTTGTGACACAAGAGATGATATGATACCAAGATGATACCAATATGATATGGTATGTATGCAATGGAAGGTACAAATTACTAATGTGCACAAGTAACATTGCCGGCAATACTCAAATGACTAGTCTCGATAGGCAAGTGACGCAAAATGGGCTAAGGGGTTAACAATGTAATGGCAAGAATGTACAATGATGGGATACCATGATACCAAGAAGATATAGAGGTTACCGTTCTTGCTTACGGTTAGGGTGTCAAAATGGTGTAGTGGTTGATGTCGATGACGACCTCGTGGCGATGATGAGTGGCGGTGGTCTTGATGTAGATACCAAGATGATGTAGCCCCGTCCCTAAGTATCCGAAACACCTTAGGAAACGGTAAAAACCACAAACTCAAAGTCTTATACGGAAAAGGTCAAATGGTGGAAGCGGAGATGGCAATGCGGAAATGGTGGTGGTGGTTGATGAAGAAGCAAACGTCCCGAAGTAGCCTAAACACCTTAGGAGACTCGAGTCACCACTCAAATAACCAAAAAAGCTATATGGATCAAAAATGGGTTAGGTTGCGGAAAGCGATGGTGGTTTTGCGGAAGATATGGTGTAGGGCCTAGGCAAAGATGCCAAAATGGACAAAATTTGATCGAGTCAAATGGTGGTAAAACCAAGATGAGCAGCTCGGGCATGTCGCTAGCTTTTCAACAAGACAAAGTACACCCAAATCGGAGTTCGGGAGTGGAAGTTATGGGTGAAAACATAAAGTGGACGTGGCTGATTCTAGGCCGTGCGCACCGGGTCCAAGGCCTGTGGACACGGGGTCCCGTGCGCACGGTACACGTACCGAGGGCATGGGGTCACTTGGGACTACGCGGGGGTCCGTGGGCACGGGGTAGGCAGAAAGTTCGCGATTTCGTGGCGGAAATTGGAGATTTCTTGGGCAAAATTGGAGAGATTTTGGGGATGGATGGTGGGCAAAAGATGGGGGAAAGCTAGATCCACTTGAAACCAAGCAAATCCATGGATCAAATCCAACAAAAACTCATCAAACCAACACATCACAAAAAACTTTGGGGCTATTTTTGGGGAATTTTTGAAATTGGGCAAGAACAAGCAAAATTAGGCTAGAAAACAAAAGAGGGGGGCTCCAATTTCGTGATCAACGTGGCTCTAGATACCAAGATGTTGTAGGGTGGAACCCAAAATGGAGATCTTTCACGAATTGGAGGGGGAATCACCAAGAACAAGATGAACACAAGAGAGAGGAAACCCTCAAATTGACTAGATCCAATCACACATATGCTAGATCCAAGAACACACAAGAGTTCACAATGATTCAAGAACAACAAAGGAAAGATAAAAGGTACTAGTTCATCCTAATCCTATGAGGAGAGAGGTCTTGATGATCCTATAATGGGGATCCTTCCCAAGATGGGGGCTTGATATCCACTAGGGATCTTCTCCTAGGAGGTCTTGATCTCCTAAAGGAGTGTGTACAAGGAGCAAAGCTCACATAATCATATCATATACTTTGCTACACCTAACATATGGTCTAGGTACGGAATATAAATGTAGGTGGATGGAGGGGGCGAAGAGGAGGCCCAACAGCAGCTCACAGCCGTCCATCCTGATGGGCCCATGCGCGCGGGGGTCCCGTGGGCACGATACAACCTCGTGCACATGGGGTGCTCCAGCGCCAGCTCTCTGAGTAGTCCGTGCGCAGGGGTCTTCGAGGCCCGTGGGCACGAGGTCGCCTGGGAGGTGCAGAGTTGATCTTATTGCACTCCTTCTTCCTCCTTGTGGCCTTGGTGTCCTTCTCCTTGGCCTCCGGGATGCTCCCCTACTACTTGGTGGCGGTCATCCTCGTACCTAGTGATGCACAATGATCCATGGTGAGGTAGCAACCAAGTCCTATGGATATTCATGTAAATCTTGAAGAGGAGCGGGTTCACCTTGAGTCCGGTAGGTCCACTTGGGTCTTGATGTGCTATGAAGGTGTACATGGAGATGATCATGGGATGCTCCGCATCAGGTAGGGTCATAGGCCTGACCTAGACACCCTACCCAAGGACACTGCCCTAGACTCAAAGGCATTCAAAGCACAAGAAGAGAAACCGACTAAGTTATTGAAGTATGCCATCCACTCGACCTTCAACCTCACTCGGATATCCCAATTCCATTCTACCAAGAGAATGAGTCACTCGACGATACAAAAAATCACTCAGAGTAAAGAAGGTCTAACGTCACTCAGGACGGCAACGGTCAGGCAATCACTCTGTAGGCTTAAAGATCATTTATAGTCTTTTATTGTTGGCGTCATCAGTAACACCCTATCTTAATGTACATTGAACCCCATGTAACGTGGGATTGCTAGGGTCCTGGGGCACTCTATATAAGCCACCCCCTCCACTGGCACAAGGGTTCGGACCCCCTGTAACACACAAACCCCATATTCCAATCGACAGCCTCAGGGCACCGAGACGTAGGGCTTTTACCTCCTCGGAGAGGGGCCTGGACTCGTAAACTCTTGTGTACAACCTCGCCGTAGATAGGATCTTGCCTCCTCGTACGTACCCCCTACTCTTACTGTCAGACTTAGTACCATGACAGTACACCCCTACAGGGTTAACATGATCTATTCGAATAGTCGCGTCCGCGGTAAAGGACTATTGGGTTTCTTATGCAGTTCATAGACAAATGAAAGTGGAAACTCTAAAATGCGCAAGATAAGCATGAGTGCTATGGATGGCCTTCTTGTAGGGAGACAGGAGCGGATCCATGGTGGTGTAGTGATATGATGTGTTCCATGCTAGATCGGTGTGACTTAGGATCAGGGTCCCGACACCAGTCTTTTTGCGTACTCGTTTGACTGACATCTTAAAAATGCCTACTTATGCAAAGTACATGAAAGACATCATCACCAATAAGAGAAAAATACCAGAAGCTGAAATCTCCACCATGCTTGTTGATACGTCTCCAACGTATCTATAATTTTTGATTATTCCATGCTATTATATATTCTGTTTTGGATGTTTAATGGGCTTATTTATACACTTTTATATTATTTTTGGGACTAACCTATTAACCGAAGGCCCAGCCCAAATTGCAGTTTTTTTGCCTATTTCAGTGTTTCGCAGAAAAAGAATATCAAACGGAGTCCAAACGGAATGAAGCCTTCGGGAGAGTGATTTTTGGAACAAACGTGATCTAGAGGACTTGGAGTGGATGTCAAGCAATCAACAAGGAGGCCACGAGGCAGGGGGGCACGCCTACTCCCTGGGCACGCCCTTCACCCTCATGGGTCCCTCGTGGCTCCACCGACCTACTTCTTCCTCCTATATATACCTATGTACCCTGAAAACATCATAGGGCACCACGAAAATCTAATTCCACCGCCGCAACCTTCTATCCCGTGAGATCCCATCTTGGGGCCTCTTCCGGTGCTCCGCCGGAGGGGGCATTGATCACAGAGGGCTTCTACATCAACACCATAGCCTCTCTGATGATGTGTGAGTAGTTTACCTCAGACCTTCGAGTCCATAGTTATTAGCTAGATGGCTTCCTCTCTCTCTTTAGATCTCAATACAAAGTTCTCCTCGATTCTCTTGGAGATCTAGTCTTTGTAATCTTCTTTTGCGTTGTGTTTGTCGAGATCCAATGAATTGTGGGTTTATGATCAAGATTATCTATGAACAATATTTGAATCTTCTCTGAATTCTTTTATGTATGATTGGTTATCTTTGCAAGTCTCTTCGAATTATCAGTTTGGTTTGGCATACTAGTTTGATCTTTCTTGCAATGGGAGAAGTTCTTAGCTTCGGGTTCAATCTTGCGGTGCTCGATCCCAGTGACAGTAGGGGAAACGATATGTATTGTATTGTTGCCATCGAGGACAAAAAGATGGGGTTTATATCATATTGCATGATTTTATCCCTCTACATCATGTCATCTTGCTTAAAGCGTTACTCCGTTCTTATGAACTTAATACTCTAGATGCATGCTGGATAGCGGTCGATGTGCGAGGTAATACTAGGAGATGCAGGCAGGAGTCGGTCTACTTGTCACGGACATGATGCCTATATACATGATCATACCTAGATATTCTCATAACTATGCTCAATTCTATCAATTGCTCGACAGTAATTTGTTCACCCACCGTAATACTTATGCTATCTTGAGAGAAGCCACTAGTGAAACCTATGGCCCTCGGGTCTATTCTCCATCATACAAGTTTCCAATCTATTTTATTTTGTAATCTTTACTTTCAATTTATATCATAAAAAATACCAAAAATACTTAGCTCATTATTATTATCTCTATCAGATCTCACTCTTGCAAGTGGCCGTGAAGGGATTGACAACCCCTTTATCGTGTTGGTTGCGAGGTTCTTATTTGTTTGTTTAGGTACGAGTGAATCGCGCGTGGTCTCTTACTGGATTGATACATTGGTTCTCAAAAACTGAGAGAAATACTTACGCTGCTTTGCTGCATCACCCTTTCCTCTTCAAGGGAAAACCAACGCATGCTCAAGAGGTAGCAAGAAGGATTTCTGGCGCCATTGCCTCGGAGATCTACGCCAAGTCAAGACATAACAAGTACCCATCACAACTCTTACCCTTCGCATTACATTATTTGCCATTTGCCTCTCGTTTTCCTCTCCCCCATTTCACCCTTGCCGTTTTATTCGCCCTCTTTTACTTTCGCCCTCTCTTTCCGTTCGCTTTTTCTTCGCTTGTTTGCTTGTGTGTTGGATTGCTTGCTTGTCACGAGGGCTCAAGATAATACTAAATTGTGTGACTTTGCCAATACCAACAATAATGATTTTATTAGCACTCTGATTGCTTCTCTTACCGATGCTGAATCTTGTGAAATTAATAATGCTTTGCTGAATCTTGTCATGAAAGATCCGTTTTCTAGCCTTCCTAGTGAAGATGCTTCTACCCATCTAAACAAATTCATTGATTTGTGTGATATGCAAAAGAATAAAGATTTGGATAATGATATTGTTAAACTTAAGCTATTTCCGTTTTTGCTTAGAGGTCATGCTAAAGCTTGGTTTTCGTCTTTGCCTAAAAATAGTATTGATTCATGGAATAAGTGCAAAGATGCTTTTTTCTCTAAGTATTTTCCTCCCGCTAAGATCATCTTTCTTAGAAACGATATTATGAATTTTAAGCAACTTGATCATGAGCATGTTACACAAGCTTGGAAGAGGATGAAACTAATGATACATAATTGCCCTACACATGGTTTGAATTTATGGATGATTATACAAAATTTTATGCCGGATTGAATTTTGCTTCTAGAAATCTTTTAGATTCGGCCGCGGGAGGCACTTTTATGGAAATCACTTTAGGAGAAGCTACCAAACTCCTAGATAATATTATGGTTAATTATTCTCAATGGCACACTGAAAGATCTACTAGTAAAAAGGTACATGCAATTGAAGAGATTAATGTTTTGAGTGGAAAGATGCATGAACTTATGAAATTGTTTGCTAATAAGATTACTCCTACTGATCCCAATGATATGCCTTTGTCTACTTTGATTGAGAATAATAATGAATCTATGGGTGTGAATTTTGTTGGTAGGAACAATTTTGGTAACAACGCGTATAGAGGTTATTTTAATTCTAGGCCATTTCCTAGTAATTCCTCTAATAATTATGGTAATTACTACAAAAATTCTTATGGAAATTATTATAAGATGCCCTCTAATTTTGAATCTAGTATTAAAGAATTTATTAGTTCGCAAAAGAGTTTTAATGCTTTGATTGAAGAAAAATTGCTTAAGATTGATGAGTTGGCTGGGAACGTGGATAGAATTTCTCTTTATGTTGATTCTTTGAAACTTAGATCTATTCCACCTAAGCATGATATCAATGAGTCTCTCAAAGCCATGAGAATTTCCATTGATGAATGCAAGGAGAGAACCGCTAGGATGCGTGCAAAAAAGGCTTGCTTTGTGAAAGCGTGTTCTTCTAGTTTTCATGATAATAAGGATGAAGATCTAAAAGTGATTGATGTGTCCCCTATTAAATCCTTGTTTTGCAATATGAATCTTGATAATGATGGGACTGGAGATGAGTCAACTTTAGTTAGAAGGCGTCCCAAAAATTCGGAGTTTTTAGATCTTGATGCAAAAATTGTTAAAAGTGGGATTGAAGAGGTTAAAACTTTAGATAGCAACGAACCCACTATCTTGGATTTCAAGGAATTTAATTATGATAATTGCTCTTTGATAGATTGTATTTCCTTGTTGCAATCTGTTCTAAATTCTCCTTGTGCTTATAGTCAAAATAAAGCTTTTACTGAACATATCATTGATGCTTTGATGCAATCTTATGAAGAAAACTTGAGTTGGAAGTTTCTATCCCTAGAAAACTTTATGATGAGTGGGAACCTACAATTAAAATTAAAATTAAAGATCATTAATTCTATGCTTTGTGTGATTTGGGTGCTAGTGTTTCCACAATCCCCAAAACTTTGTGTCATTTGCTAGGTTTCCATGAATTTGATGATTGTTCTTTAAACTTGCACCTTGCGGATTCCACTATTAAGAAACCTATGGGAAATATTAATGATGTTCTTATTGTTGCAAATAGGAATTATGTGCCCATAGATTTCATTGTCCTTGATATAGATTGCACTCCTTCATGTCCTATTATTCTTGGTAGACCTTTCCTTAGAACTATTGGTGCAATTATTGATATGAAGGAAGGGAATATTAGATTCCAAATTCCGTTAAGGAAAGGCATGGAACACTTCCCTAAAAAGAAAATTAAATTACCATATGAATCTATTATGAGAGCCACTTATGGATTGCCTACCAAAGATGGAAACACCTAGATCTATCCTTGCTTTTATGCCTAGCTAGGGGCGTTAAACGATAGCGCTTGTTTGGAGGAAACCCAATTTTATTTTTATATCTTGATTTTTGTTCCAGTTTAGTAATAAATAATTTATCTAGCCTCTGTTTTGGTTGTGTTTTTTATGTTCAATTATTGTTTGTGCCAAGTAGAACCGTTGGGAAGACATGGGGAAAGTCCTTTTGATCTTGCTCTAAAAAACAGAAACTTTAGTGCTTGCGAGAATTGCTGCCATTTTTTTATTGGAGAGTGCTATTTAGTTAATTATTTTTTAAGATGATGAATAGATAAATTCCTCACGTCCAGAAATTTATTTTTGAATTTTTGGGGTTCCAGAAGTATGCTTTTGATACAGATTACTACAGACTGTTCTGTTTTTGACAGATTCTGTTTTTCATGTGTTGTTTGCTTATTTTGATGAATATATGGCTAGTAATGGAGTTTATAAACCATATAGAAGTTGGAATACAATAGGTTTAACAACAATATAAATAAAGAATGAGTTCATTATAGTACCTTGAAGTGGTGTTTTGTTTTCTTTCTCTAACGGAGCTCACGAGATTTTCTGTTAAGTTTTGTGTTGTGAAGTTTTCAAGTTTTGGGTAAATATTTGATGGATTATGGAACAAGGGGTGGCAAGAGCCTAAGCTTGGGGATGCCGAAGGAACCCCAAGGTAAAATCCAAGGACCCCAAAAAGCCTAAGCTTGGGGATGCCCCGGAAGGCATCCCCTCTTTTTTCTTCGTTCATCGGTAACTTTACTTGGAGCTATATTTTTATTCACCACATGATATGTGATTTTCTTGGAGCGTCTTGTATGATTTGAGTCTTTGCCTTTTAGTTTACCACAATCATCCTTGCCGTACAGACCTTTTTATAGAGACACACATGAATCGGAATTTATTAGAATACTCTATGTGCTTAACTTATATCTTTTGAGCTATATAGTGCTTCATATCTTTTAGAGGACAGTGGTGTTTTTATTTAATAGAAATAATTGAGCTCTCATTCTTCACTTATATTATTTTGAGAGTCCTTTAGAACATCGTGGTAATTTTCTTTTAGGCATAATAAAAACTTTCATATAAGTGCATTGAATACTATGAGAAGTTTGATACTTGATAATTGTTTTGAGATATGGAGATGGTGATATTAGAGTCAAGCTAGTTGAGTAGTTGTGAATTTGAGAAATAGTTGTGTTGAAGTTTGTGATTCCTGTAGCATGCACGTATGGTGAACTGTTATGTGATGAAGTTGGAGCATCATTTATTTATTGATTGCCTTCCTTATGAGTGGCGGTCGGGGACGAGCGATGGTCTTTTCCTACCAACCTATCCCCCTAGGAGCATGCGCGTAGTACTTTGTTTCGGTAACTAATAGATTTTTGCAATATGTATGTGAGTTCTTTATGACTAATGTTGAGTCCATGGATTATACGCACCCTCACCCTTCCACATTTGCTAGCCTCTCTATTACTGTGCACTTTTCGCCGGTATCATATACCCACCATATACCTTCCTCAAAACAACCAATATACCTACCTATTATGGCATTTCTATAGCCATTCCGAGATATATTGCCATGCAACTTTCCACCGTTTCGTTTGTTATGACACGCTTCATCATTGTCATATTGCCATGCATGATCATGTAGTTGACATCCTATTTGTGGGAAAGCCACCGTTCATAATGTTTTTTCATACATGTCACTCTTTATTCATTGCATATCCCGGTACACCGCCGGAGGCGTTCACATAGAGTCATATTTTGTTCTAAGTATTGAGTTGTAATTCTTTAGTTGTAAGTAAAAAGAAGTGTGATGATCATCATTATTAGAGCATTGTCCCAGTGAGGAAAGGATGATGGAGACTATGATTCCGCCACAAGTCGGGATGAGACTCCGGACGAAAAAAAGAGAAAAGAGGCCAAAAGAAAAAAAGAAGGCCCAAATAAAAAAAATGAGAGAAAAAGAGAGAAGGGACAAAGTTACTATCCTTTTCCACACTTGTGCTTCAAAGTAGCACCATGATTTTCATGATAGAGAGTCTCCTATGTTGTCACTTTCATAAACTAGTGGGAATTTTACATTATAGAACTTGGCTTGTATATTCCAATGATGGGCTTCCTCAATTTTCCCTAGGTCTTCGTGAGCAAGCAAGTTGGATGTGCACCCACTTAGTTTCTTTTGTTGAGCTTTCATACACTTATAGCTCTAGTGCATCTGTTGCATGGAAATCCCTACTCACTCACATTGATATCTATTGATAGGCATCTCCATAGCCCGTTTATACGCCTAGTTGATGTGAGACTATCTTCTCCTTTTTGTCTTCTCTGTAACCACCATTCTATTCAACCTATAGTGCTATGTCCATGGCTCACGCTCATGTATTGCGTGAAAGTTGAAAAAAGTTTGAGAACATCAAAAGTATGAAACAATTGCTTGACTTGTCATCGGGGTTGTGCATGATTTAATATTTTGTGTGATGAAGATAGAGCATAGCCAGACTATATGATTTTGTAGGGATAACTTTCTTTCGCCATGTTATTTTGAGAGGACAGGATTGCTTAGCTAGTATGCTTGAAGTATTATTATTTTTATGTCAATATTAAACATTTATCTTGAATCTTTTGGATCTGAACATTCATGCCACAATAAAGAAAATTACATTGATAAATATGTTAGGAAGCATTCCACATAAAAAAATTCTATTTTTATCATTTACCTACTCGAGGACTAGCAAGAATTAAGCTTGGGGATGCTTGATATGTCTCCAATGTATCTATAATTTTTTATTCCTCCATGCTATTATATATTCTGTTTTGGATGTTTAATGGGCTTATTTATACACTTTTATATTAGTTTTGGGACTAACCTATTAACTGGAGGCCCAGCCAAATTGATGTTTTTTTTCTATTTCAGTTTTCGTAGGAAAAGAATATCAAACGGAGTCCAAACGGAATGAAACCTTCGGGAGCGTGATTTTTGGAACAAACGTGATCCAGAGGACTTGGAGTGGACGTCAAGCAATCAACGAGGAGGCAGGGGGCGTGCCCTCCACCCTCGTGGGCCCCTCGTGGCTCCACCGACCTACTTAGTCCTCCTATATATACCTACGTACCCTGAAAACAACAGAGGGCACCACGAAAACCTAATTTCACCGCCGGAACCTTTTGTACCCATGAGATCCCATCTTGGGGCCGTTTCCGGCGCTCCATCGGAGGGGGCATTGATCACGGAGGGCTTCTACATCAACACCATGGCCTCTCCTGTAAGGCCCTCGATGCGGCTATATCTCCCACGTGTCGAAGCACGACTTAGAGGCATAACCGCATTGAAAGCAATGTCGCAAGTGAGGTAATCTTCACACAACCCATGTAATACATAAGGGAAAAGATACATAGTTGGCTTACAATTGCCACTTCACACAATACATGAATAAAGCATTACATCAACTAGATACAAACAAGGTCCGACTATGGAACCAAAATAAAAGACGACTACCCCAAATGCTACACAAATCCCCGATCGTCCCAACTGGGCTCCACTACTGATCAACTGAAAAACGGAACAACAAAACGAACACGATCTTCATCGAGCTCCTCCTTGACCTCGGTTGCGTCACCTGCTCGGTAACATTGGCACCTGCAAGCTGGTTTTGGAAGTATCTGTGAGTCACGGAGACTCAGAAATCTTACACCCTCGCGATCAAGACTATTTAAGCTTATGGGTAAGGTAAAAGGTATGAGGTGGAGCTGCAGCAAGCGACTAGCATATATGGTGGCTAACATATGCAATAGAGAGCGAGAAGGAAGGCAAAGCGCGGTCGAAAAACTATGATCAAGAAGTGATCCTAGAACAACCTACGTCAAACATAACTCCAACATTGCGTTCACTTCCCGGACTCCGCCGAGAAGAGACCATCACGGTCACACACGCGGTTGATGTATTTTAATTAAGGTCAAATTCAGGTTTTCTACAACCGGACATTAACAAATTCCCATCTGCCCATAACCGTGGGCACGGCTTTCGAAAGTTCAAATCCCTGCAGGGGTGTCCCAACTTAGCCCATCACAAGCTCTCACGGTCAACAAAGGATATTCCTTCTAGCGGGAAGACCCGATCAGGCTCGGAATCCTGGTTACAAGACATCCTCAACAATGGTAAAACAAGTCCAACAAGACCACCCGATGCACCGACATCCTGATAGGAGCTGCACATATCTCATTCTCAGGGCAACACTGAATAAGCAATCCGTACAACTAAAACCAGCCCTCGAGTTTCCTCGAGGTGGCGCTGCAAGGGGCTCTAGTTTGGACCAACACTTAGACAAGCACTGGCCCGGGGGGGTTAAAATAAAGATGACCCTCGGGATGAGCGACTCCCAATGCAAAAAGGCTAGGTGGCGAATGTTAAAACCAAGGTTGGGCCTTGCTGGAGGAGTTTTATTCAAGGCGAACTGTCAAGGGGTTCCCATAATAACCCAACCGCGTGAGGAATGCAAAATCTGGGAACATAACACCAATATCACGGAAACTAGGGTGGCAAGAGTGGAACAAGACACCAGGCATAAGGCCGAGCCTTCCACCCTTTACCAAGTATATAGATGCATTAATTAAATAAGAGATATTGTGATATCCCAACAAAATATCCATGTTCCAACAATATTGAAGAGAACTCTTGGACGAACCACCGTAAGAATTGAAAATGAACGAGCAGAAGATAAAGAAACACCGGGAAGAATTATAAAATGAATGAAGGTTCTTGAGAGGATTTAGATACATGAGAATGAAGAGATCACGAGCTGATTAGAGGATATTTGAATGATGCACCGATAAGATTTTGAGTATGAGAGCTGAAAGCAGGAATGAATAAACCTGAATTTATGGACTCTGGATAATCAAACTAAGAAGACTCTTGAATTTCTCCGGATGGGTGAAAAGAATTGTCACAATTGAAAACAATTATGAGAGGATGGCAACAAACTAGAATCACGAATCATCGAGAGAATGGACAAGATTGAGAGAGAAAAAATCTTCTTCGGTCTTCAAATGTTGAGAATGACGACGAGAAACACCACCAAGAATTATTTAGACACTCCGGAAGAATCAAAACGAAGAGGTTGAGCCAACGATGAAAAGAATTCGACAGATCTTGGAGAAAAGCATTTGAGTGATGATAACTCATTCTTACGTCAAACTTGGAAAAGAATTTGAGAAGCTCCGGGAAAATTAGAAGAGTCAGGTAAGATCCTGGAAAAAGACCTGTGGGTTAGGGCCCACTCAAAAGAAATACCGATTGAAGAGATTAAAAAGAGAGATTGCACCGGTTGAATTAAATGGCTATAATGAGATAACAACCTTGAAATAGGTTGAACTGATCTTGAAAGACAAGACGAGCCTTTTGAGATATCTTCAGCACTCCGGAATAATTGAATAGCAAGCGGGGAATGATCATGCGGTGCACCGGCATAAGAAGGTATTTTCCGCGAAGAAAAAGGATAAGATCAACACCAAAAGCTTGAATTGAAACCACCGGAGAAGAAAAAGAATGAAGGATGATGAACTTGAGGTTCCGTTAGGATCTTCCTAAGAATCACCAGGTAAGGACATTGACGGAAAAGAATGGAGAGACTTCATAACCATAAGATAGATACTTGATAAAGAAATCTTAGTCCTTGAAGAAAAAGGGGTGGGTGGGTGGGAAAAACAAAGGCATCTTGGAGACAGATGAAACAACACCATTGAGAAGAACTAGTAATAGATCTTGCTGATGTTCAAATGATCAGCTCCACTTGAAGAGAAGCACACCGGTTGAAAAGTATTAACATGACAGACTCGATGATCGAGAAGGATTAGTATTCACATCGGAGTATAAGAACACTATTTCGGGAAGGTATGGAATCAACATTTGACATTGAAGCAACTCGAATACCACAACTGAAAACAAAACAAATGATTGGCTTGCGGAATAAGACGGAACAAACATATGATAGAGATTTCGTCCGAAGTTTTCGTGGTGGGGACTACACGGGCTTCATCGTACATCACCATCATGTACAAGGCAGTCCACATGACATACGAAGCGTCCCCGAGTCGGCATAGCCAAGGACTCTTTAAGACACAATGAGACCACTGTAAAACCAACCGTGGATAGGCGGACCACTAGACGTCGAACCCCAATTTCATATCATACATCTGTCGGAAAGATATCCTAAGAGCTACTTGAATTCCCACTTATAAACTCCCGAAACTTCCGGTTATGCAATCAGGGGTTGGGGATACCGGGGAAGCATAATATCTCACCCAAACTAGCAAATCCTACATCCAGCTATATCCATCCTTCAACACATAACTAAGAAACCTTTGGAAATCATTTACCTCAACCTTCGAAAAGCATCCGTTATACGAGTTATGGCAATACTCCCGAACTCCCGCCCCAGTACTGGGTGGCGTCGAGGTTATCTCACCAACAACTGCATAAAAGAGATTTTCGATGTCGGCGAAACTAAACTCAGGTATTCCAGAACTGCAACGATAAAATTGTGACGACAACACCTCGAAGCTCAACTCCCCGGGACACGGCCACAACCCCTAAATGACAGGAGGCACCAAGAACAATGTTCTCGTCACAAAACCATCAGAACGATTCCAAGATACCCGTGTGATCCTAAAAAAATTTAGTGAAATTTTAGAAGAGAAGAGTCAAAACTCTACATCAGGATGCCTCACCAGAGCGATGAAGGGACTGAGGAGTAAAAAGAAGTCCTAAATCTCTGATATATATATAATTCCGAAATGACTCAAAACATTTCTAGACTCAATAACGCCAATGATTCAATCAAGCAGGGGGCTCCTAAGGTCGGGGAAGGCTCTGATTACCAACTTGCAATGCCCTCGATGCGGCTATATCTCCCACGTGTTGAAGCACGACTTAGAGGCATAACCGCATTGAAAGCAATGTCACAAGTGAGGTAATCTTCACACAACCCATGTAATACATAAGGGAAAAGATACATAGTTGGCTTACAATTTCCACTTCACACAATACATGAATAAAGCATTACATCAACCAGATACAAACAAGGTCCGACTATGGAACCAAAATAAAAGAAGACTACCCCAAATGCTACACAGATCCCCGATAATCCCAACTGGGCTCCACTACTGATCAACTGAAAAACGGAACACCAAAACGACCACGATCTTGATCGAGCTCCTCCTTGAGCTCGGTTGCGTCACCTGCTTGGTAACATCGGCACCCGCAAGCTGGTTTTGGAAGTATCTGTGAGTCACGGGAACTCAGCAATCTTACACCCTCGCGATCAAGACTATTTAAGCTTATGGGTAAGGTAAAAGGTATGAGGTGGAGCTGCCGCAAGCGACTAGCATATATGGTGGCTAACATACGCAAAAGAGAGCGAGCAGAGAAGGCAAAGTGCGGTCGAAAAACTATGATCAAGAAGTGATCCTAGAACAACCTACGTCAAACATAACTCCAACACCGTGTTCACTTCCCGGACTCCGCCGAGAAGAGACCATCATGGTTACACACGCGGTTGATGTATTTTAATTAAGGTCAACTTCAGGTTTTCTACAACCGGACATTAACAAATTCCCATCTGCCCATAACCGCGGGCACGGCTTTCGAAAGTTCAAATCCCTGCAGGGGTGTCCCAACTTAGCCCATCACAAGCTCTCACGGTCAACGAAGGATATTCCTTCTAGCGGGAAGACCCGATCAGGCTCGGAATCCTGATTACAAGACATCCTCGACAATGGTAAAACAAGTCCAGCAAGACCACCCTATGCACTGACATCCTGATAGGAGCTGCACATATCTCGTTCTCAGGGCAACACCGGATAAGCAATCCGTACAACTAAAACTAGCCCTCGAGTTTTCCCGAGGTGGCGTTGCAAGGGGCTCTAGTTTGGACCAACACTTAGACAAGCACTGGCCCGGGGGGGGTTAAAATAAAGATGACCCTCGGGATGCATGACTCCCAAGGGAAAAAGGCTAAGTGGCGAATGGTAAAAACAAGGTTGGGCCTTGCTGGAGGAGTTTTATTCAAGGCGAACTGTCAAGGGGTTCCCATTATAACCCAACCGCGTGAGGAACGCAAAATCCAAGAACATAACACCGATATGACGAAAACTAGGGCGGCAAAAGTGGAACAAAACACAGGGCATAAGGCCGAGCCTTCCACCTTTTACCAAGTATATAGATGCATTAATTAAATAAGAGATATTGTGATATCCCAACAAAATATCCATGTTCCAACATGGAACAAGTTCCAATCTTCACCTGCAACTAACAACGCTATAAGAGGGGCTGAGCAAAGCGGTTACATAGCCACACAACGGTTTGCTAGGACAAGGTGGGTTAGAGGCTTGGTTTAACAATATGGGAGGCATGATAAGCAAGTGGTAGGTATCGCAGCATAGGCATAGCAAAAGAGCGAGCACTAGCAAGCAAAGATAGAAGTGATTTCAAGGGTATGGTCATCTTGCCTGAGATCCCGCAAGGAAGAAGAACGAGTCCAAGAAGAAGACAAACGGACGTAGTCGAACGAATCCTCACAACTCCGGAATGAAACCGAATCTAACGAGAGAAGCACCCGGAAAGAAGCAAACAACATAGTAAACAACCATCACATAAACATGGCATGATGCAAAATCAAGTATGATGCATGTCCGGTTTAATGAGGCATGGCATGGAAATGTGCACAAGCAAAACTACAAGTTAAGTGGAGCTCAATATGCAACGAGTTGCATATTGACGAAACACCACAACAATTATTTAGTTCTCTCTCATTTAGGTACTCAACAATATTAAATGTTGATTAACATGGCAAGAGGTGAGGCATAACAAAACTGCACCATCTAAACAATTTAAATGGGGCCGGATATAACAAATAACGAATCCGCTAAATCCCCATATGCCTTAGTAATTTATTGCAACAACAATTTAAACATTTTAATTGTTGTTATCATGATGTGGATGACATGAACAAGTTTATGAAATTTTTATATTAAAAGTGACAAGAGCATTATGAAGCATTTGCCATCGTGGCGGAAAGGAAAGGGGTGCCACAACAATGATAACGAAAACGGTGCCACGATAGCGTCCCGGTTACGGTAACTCGATTGAAATACCGATGCCAAGGAGAAATGTGCGGATGCGTGCAAAAGATGGTGGGGCGCTCCCGGATTCCGGGTGTCCCACGAGTTAGCGGCAGAAGAGGAGGACCGAGCAAGTGACAATTCGGACACGGTGCAAACATAGGGTACAACTCATACATCACGCAACATTCGTCCACGGCGGTCGTCTCGACGTTATACCTCTGAAGCGTGCATTATCGGAGTGGTTCGAGTCGGCGTAGAGGAAGTAGTGGAAGTAGACGTTCTCGGACGTCGAGGGAAGTAGTGGTTCACGCGACGGTAGTCGAAGTAGTCGTCCTATCGTTCGTCGGCGATCATCGGAGCGGTAGTGGAAGTATAGGCTCACAACGTCTTGTCGAAATTCACGGCGGCGGTAGTCGTACACATGTTGTAGTTTAACTTGATGGAACCAATGTCCTCGAGGGTAGTCGTGGGTAGTTGAGCATAGTCGTTGTTGGATTTGCCGGATCCGATGCCTCCGGGCGTAGTGGTACACGTTCACGGAGTAGGTCGCACACGTCGTCGGTAGATGTTCACTTGACGGCCTTCAACGGCGGTAGTTGTTCTCGTTTCGTTGTGGAAGTAGTTGCACATCTCATAGTGGTACTTGACGATTTCGGAGACGGCGCAAGACGAACTTGGCAATTTTGGAGACCTAGTACTGTTGGGTTTCGTAGTAATTTCAAAAAAATTCCTATGCACTTGCAAGATCATGGTGATGCAAAGCAACGAGATGGGAGAGTGTTGTCTACGTACCCACGCAGACCGACTGCGGAAGCGTTGACGCAACGTAGAGGAAGTAGTCGTACGTCTTCCCGATCCGATCGATCAAGCACCGAAACTACGGCACCTCCGAGTTCGAGCACACGTTCAGCTCGATGACGATCCCCGGACTCCGATCCAGCAAAGTGTCGGGGAAGAGTTCCGTCAGCACGACGGTGTGGTGACGATCTTGATGAACTACAGCAGCAGGGCTTCGCCTAAACTCCGCTACAGTATTATCGAGGAATATGGTGGCTGGGGGCACCGCACATGGCGAAGGAATAGATCACGTGGATCAACTTGTGTGTTCTAGGGTGCCTCTGCCTTAGTATATAAAGGCTAGAGGGGGGAGGCTGGCCCGCCACAGGAGGCGAGCCAGGAGAGTCCTACTCCCTCTGGGAGTAGGATTCCCCCCCCCCCCAATCCTAGTTGGAATAGGATTCGCGGAGGTGGGAAAAGAGAGAGAGGGGGCCGGCCACCTCTCCTAGTCCTAATAGGACTAGGGGAAGGGGGAGGCGTCCTGCCCATGTAGGGCTGCCTCTTCTCTTTTCCACTAAGGCCCATCATGGCCCATTTAGCTTCCGGGGGGTTCCGGTAACCTTCCCGGTACTCCGATAAAATCCCGATTTCACCCGGAACACTTCCGATATCCAAACATAGGCTTCCAATATATCAATCTTTACGTCTCGACCATTTCGAGACTCCTCGTCATGTCCGTGATCACATCCGGGACTCCGAACAACCTTCGGTACATCAAAATGCCTAAACTCATAATATAACTGTCATCGTAACCTTAAGCGTGCGGACCCTACGGGTTCGAGAACAATGTAGACATGACCGAGACATGTCTCCGGTCAATAACCAATAGCGGGACCTGGATGCCCTTACCGGCTCCTACATATTCTACGAAGATCTTTATCGGTCAGACCGCATAACAACATACGTTGTTCCCTTTGTCATCGGTATGTTACTTGCCCGAGATTCGATCGTCGGTATCCCATACCTAGTTCAATCTCGTTGCCGGCAAGTCTCTTTACTCGTTCCATAATACATCATCTCGCAGCTAACTCATTAGTTGCAATGCTTGCAAGGCTTATGTGATGTGCATTACCGAGAGGGCCCAGAGATACCTCTCCGACAATCGGAGTGACAAAACCTAATCTCGAAATACGCCAACCCAACATGTACCTTTGGAGACACCTATAGTACTCCTTTATAATCACCCAGTTACGTTGTGACGTTTGGTAGTACCCAAAGTGTTCCTCCGGTAAACGGGAGTTGCATAATCTCATAGTTACAGGAACATGTATAAGTCATGAAGAAAGCAATAGCAACATACTAAACGATCGGGTGCTAAGCTAATGGAATGGGTCATGTCAATCAGATCATTCTCTTAATGATGTGATCCCGTTAATCAAATAACAACTCATTGTTCATGGTTAGGAAACATAACCATCTTTGATTAACGAGCTAGTCAAGTAGAGGCATACTAGTAACACTTTGTTTGTCTATGTATTCACACATGTATTATGTTTCCGGTTAATACAATTCTAGCATGAATAATAAACCTTTTATCATGATTATAAGGAAATAAATAATAACTTTATTATTGCCTTTAGGGCATATTTCCTTCAGCCTCCCACTTGCACTAGAGTCAATAATCTAGATTACACCGTAATGATTCTAACACCCATGGAGCCTTGGTGCTGATCATGTTTTGCTCGTGGTAGAGGATTAGTCAACGGGTCTGCAACATTCAGATCTGTATGTATCTTGCAAATCTCTATGTCTCCCACCTGGACTAGATCCCGGATGGAATTGAAGTGTCTCTTGATGTGCTTGGTTCTCTTGTGAAATCTCGATTCCTTTGCCAAGGCAATTGCACCAGTATTGTCACAAAAGATTTTCATTGGACCCGATGCACTAGGTATGACACCTAGATCGGATATGAAATCCTTCATCCAGACTCCTTCGTTCGCTGCTTCTGAAGCAGCTATGTACTCCGCTTCACATGTAGATCCTGCTACGACGCTTTGTTTAGAACTGCGCCAACTGACAGCTCCACCGTTTAATGTAAACACGTATCCGGTTTGCGATTTAGAATCGTCCGGATCAGTGTCAAAGCTTGCATCAACGTAACCATTTACGACGAGCTCTTTGTCACCTCCATATACGAGAAACATATCCTTAGTCCTTTTCAGGTATTTCAGGATGTTCTTGACCGCTGTCCAGTGATCCACTCCTGGATTACTTTGGTACCTCCCTGCTAGACTTATAGCAAGGCACACATCAGGTCTGGCACACAGCATTGCATACATGATAGATCCTATCGCTGATGCATAGGGAACATCTTTCATATTCTCTCTATCTTCTGCAGTGGTCGGGCATTGAGTCTTACTCAATTTCACACCTTGTAACACAGGCAAGAATCCTTTCTTTGCTTGATCCATTTTGAACTTCTTCAAAATTTTGTCAAGGTATGTTGTTTGTGAAAGTCCAATTAAGCGTTTTGATCTATCTCTATAGATCTTTATGCCTAATATGTAAGCAACTTCACCGAGGTCTTTCATTGAAAAACTCTTATTCAAGTATCCCTTTATGCTATCCAGAAATTCTATATCATTTCCAATTAGTAATATGTCATCCACATATAATATCAGAAATGCTACAGAGCTCCCACTCACTTTCTTGTAAATACAGGCTTCTCCGAAAGTCTGTATAAAACCAAATGCTTTGATCACACTATCAAAGCGTTTATTCCAACTCCGAGAGGCTTGCACCAGTCCATAAATGGATCGCTGGAGCTTGCACACTTTGTTAGCTCCTTTTGGATCGACAAAACCTTCTGGTTGCATCATATACAACTCTTCTTCCAGAAATCCATTCAGGAATGCAGTTTTGACATCCATTTGCCAAATTTCATAATCATAAAATGCGGCAATTGCTAACATGATTCGGACGGACTTAAGCATCGCCACGGGTGAGAAGGTCTCATCGTAGTCAATCCCTTGAACTTGCCGAAAACCTTTCGCGACAAGTCGAGCTTTGTAGACAGTAACATTACCATCAGCGTCAGTCTTCTTCTTGAAGATCCATTTATTCTCAATTGCTTGCCGATCATCGGGCAAGTCAACCAAAGTCCATACTATGTTCTCATACATGGATCCCATCTCAGATTTCATGGCTTCAAGCCACTTTGCGGAATCTGGGCTCACCATCGCTTCTTCATAGTTCGTAGGTTCATCATGATCTAGTAGCATGATTTCCAGAACAGGATTACCGTACCACTCTGGCGCGGATCTTACTCTGGTTGATCTACGAGGTTCAGTAGTATCTTGATCTGAAGTTTCATGACCATCATCATTAGCTTCCTCACTTATTGGTGTAGGTGTCGCAGAAATAGTTTTCTGTGATGTACTACTTTCCAATAAAGGAGCAGGTACAGTTACCTCGTCAAGTTCTACTTTCCTCCCACTCACTTCTTTCGAGAGAAACTCCTTCTCTAGAAAGGATCCATTCTTAGCAACGAATGTCTTGCCTTCGGATCTGTGATAGAAGGTGTACCCAACAGTCTCCTTTGGGTATCCTATGAAGACACATTTCTCCGATCTGGGTTCGAGCTTATCAGGTTGAAGCTTTTTCACATAAGCATCGCAGCCCCAAACTTTAAGAAACGACAACTTTGGTTTCTTGCCAAACCACAGTTCATAAGGCGTCGTCTCAACGGATTTTGATGGTGCCCTATTTAACGTGAATGCGGCCGTCTCTAAAGCATAACCCCAAAACGATAGCGGTAAATCAGTAAGAGACATCACAGATCGCACCATATCTAGTAAAGTACGATTACGACGTTCGGACACACCATTATGCTATGGTGTTCCGGGTGGCGTGAGTTGCGAAACTATTCCACAATTTTTCAAATGTACACCAAACTCGTAACTCAAATATTCTCCTCCACGATCAGATCGTAGAAACTTTATTTTCTTGTTACGATGATTTTCAACTTCACTCTGAAATTCTTTGAACTTTTCAAATGTTTCAGACTTATGTTTCATTAAGTAGATATACCCATATCTGCTTAAGTCATCTGTGAAGGTGAGAAAATAACGATATCCGCCACGAGCCTCAATATTCATCGGACCACATACATCGGTATGTATGATTTCCAACAAATCTGTTGCTCTCTCCATAGTACCGGAGAACGGTGTTTTAGTCATCTTGCCCATGAGGCAAGGTTCGCAAGTACCAAGTGATTCATAATCAAGTGGTTCCAAAAGTCCATCAGTATGGAGTTTCTTCATGCGCTTTACACCGATATGACCTAAACTATAGTGCCACGAATAAGTTGCACTTTCATTATCAACTCTGCATCTTTTGGCTTCAACATTATGAGTATGTGTATCACTACTATCGAGATTCATCAAAAATAGACCACTCTTCAAAGGTGCATGACGATAAAAGATATTACTCATATAAATAGAACAACCATTATTCTCTGATTTAAATGAATAACCGTCTCGCATCAAACAAGATCCAGATATAATGTTCATGCTGAACGTTGGCACCAAATAACAATTATTTAGGTCTAATATTAATCCCGAAGGTAGATGTAGAGGTAGCGTGCCGACCGCGATCACATCGACTTTGGAACCGTTTCCCACGCGCATCGTCACCTCGTCCTTTGCCAGTGCCCGCTTATTCCGTAGTCCCTGTTTCGAGTTGCAAATATGAGCAACAGAACCAGTATCAAATACCCAGGTGCTACTGCGAGCTCTAGTAAGGTACACATCACTAACATGTATATCACATATACCTTTGTTCACCTTGCCATCCTTCTTATCCGCCAAATACTTGGGGCAATTCCGCTTCCAGTGACCAGTCTGCTTGCAGTAGAAGCACTCAGTTTCAGGCTCAGGTCCAGACTTGGGTTTCTTCTCTTGAGCAACTTGCTTGCCGTACTTCTTGAAGTTCCCCTTCTTCTTCCCTTTGCCCTTTTTCTTGAAACTAGAGGTCTTGTTAACCATCAAAACTTGATGCTCCTTCTTGATTTCTACCTCCGCAGCTTTCAGCATTGCGAAGAGCTCGGGAATAGTCTTCTTCATCCCTTGCATATTATAGTTCATCACGAAGCTCTTGTAGCTTGATGGCAGTGATTGGAGAATTCTGTCAATGATGCAATCATCCGGAAGATTAACTCCCAATTGAATCAAGTGATTATTATACCCAGACATTTTGAGTATATGCTCACTGAGAGAACTGTTCTCCTCCATCTTGCAGCTATAGAACTTATTGGAGACTTCATATCTCTCAATCCGGGCATTTGCTTGAAATATTAACTTCAACTCCTGGAACATCTCATATGCTCCATGACGTTCAAAACGTCGTTGAAGTCCCGATTTTAAGCCGTAAAGCATGGCACACTGAACTATCGAGTAGTCATCAGCTTTGCTCTGCCAGACGTTCATAACATCTAGTGTTGCTCCAGCAGCAGGCCTGGCACCCAGCGGTGCTTCCAGGACGTAATTCTTCTGAGCAACAATGAGGATAATCCTCAAGTTACGGACCCAGTCCGTATAATTGCTACCATCATCTTTCAACTTTGCTTTCTCAAGGAACGCATTAAAATTCAACGGAACAACAGCACGAGCCATCTATCTACAATCAACATAAACAAGCAAGATACTATCAGGTACTAAGTTCATGATAAGTTTAAGGTCAATTAATCAAATTACTTAAGAACTCCCACTTAGATAGACATCCCTCTAATCTTCTAAGTGATTACGTGATCCAAATCAACTAAACCATAACCGATCATCACGTGAGATGGAGTAGTTTTCAATGGTGAACATCATTATGTTGATCATATCTACTATATGATTCACGCTCGACCTTTCGGTCTCCGTGTTCCGAGGCCATATCTGCATATGCTAGGCTCGTCAAGTTTAACCTGAGTATTCTGCGTGTGCAAAACTGGCTTGCACCCGTTGTAGATGGACGTAGAGCTTATCACACCCGATCATCACGTGGTGTCTGGGCACGGCGAACTTTGGTAACGGTGCATACTTAGGGAGAACATTTCTTGATAATTTAGTGAGAGACCATCTTATAAAGCTACCATCAATCAAAGCAAGATAAGAGGCATAAAAAGATAAACATCTCATGCAATCAATATAAGTGATATGATATGGCCATCATCATCTTGTGCTTGTGATCTCCATCTCCGAAGCACCGTTATGATCACCATCGTCACCGGCATGACACCTTGATCTCCATCGTAGCATCGTTGTCGTCTCGCCAATCTTATGCTTCCACGACTATCACTACCGTTTAGTAATAAAGTAAAGCATTACATCGTGATTGCATTGCATACAATAAAGCGACAACCATATGGCTCCTGCCAGTTGCTGATAACTCGGTTACAAAACATGACCATCTCATACAATAAAATTCAGCATCATGCCTTGACCATATCACATCACAACATGCCCTGCAAAAACAAGTTAGACGTCCTCTACTTTGTTGTTGCAAGTTTTACGTGGCTGCTACGGGCTTAAGCAAGAACCAATCTCACCTACGCATCAAAACCACAACGATAGTTTGTCAAATAGACTCCGTTTAACCTTCGCAAGGACCGGGCGTAGCCACACTTGGTTCAACTAAAGTTGGAGAGACAGTCGCCCGCAAGCCACCTGTGTGCAAAGCACGTCGGGGAAACCGGTCTCGCGTAAGCGTACGCGTAATGTTGGTCTGGGTCGTCTCGTCCAACAATACCGCCGAACCAAGTATGACATGCTGGTAGGCAGTATGACTTATATCGCCCACAACTCACTTGTGTTCTACTTGTGCAAATAACATCAAAGCATAAAACCTAGGCTCGGATGCCACTGTTGGGTTTCGTAGTAATTTCAAAAAAATTCCTACGCACACGCAAGATCATGGTGATGCAAAGCAATGAGATGGGAGAGTGTTTTCTACGTACCCACGCAGACCGACTGCGGAAGCGTTGACACAATGTAGAGGAAGTAGTCGTACGTCTTCCCGATCCGACCGATCAAGCACCGAAACTATGGCACCTACGAGTTCGAGCACACGTTCAGCTCGATGACGATCCCCGGACTCCGATCCTGCAAAGTGCCGGGGAAGAGTTCCGTCAACACGACGGCGTGGTGATGATCTTGATGCACTACAGCAGCAAGGCTTCGCCTAAACTCCGCTACAGTATTATCGAGGAATATGGTGGCTGGGGGCACCGCACACGGCTAAGGAATAGATCACGTGGATCAACTTGTGTGTTCTAGGGTGCCTCTGCCTCAGTATATAAAGGACTAGAGGGGGGAGGCTGGCCGGCCACAGGAGGCGCGCCAGGAGAGTCCTAGTCCCTATGGGAATAGGATTCCCCCCCCCCAATCCTAGTTGGAATAGGATTCGTGGAGGGGGAAAAGAGAGAGAGGGGGCCGGCCACCTCTCCTAGTCCTAATAGGACTAGGGGAAAGGGGAGGCGCACAGCCCATGTAGGGCTGCCTCTTCTCTTTTCCACTAAGGCCCATCATGGCCCATTTAGCTCCCGGGGGGTTCCGGTAACCTTCCCGGTACTCCGGTAAAATCCCGATTTCACCCGGAACACTTCCGATATCCAAACATAGGCTTCCAATATATCAATCTTTACGTCTCGACCATTTCGAGACTCCTCGTCATGTCCGTGATCACACTCGGGACTCCGAACAACCTTCGGTACATCAAAATGCCTAAACTCATAATATAACTGTCATCATAACCTTAAGCGTGCGGACTCTACGGGTTCGAGAACAATGTAGACATGACCGAAACATGTCTCCGGTAAATAACCAATAGCGGGACCTGGATGCCCATATTGACTCCTACATATTCTACGAAGATCTTTATCGGTCAGACCGCATAACAACATACGTTGTTCCCTTTGTCATCGGTATGTTACTTGCCCGAGATTCGATCGTCGGTATCCCATACCTAGTTCAATCTCGTTGCCGGCAAGTCTCTTTACTCGTTCCGTAATACATCATCTCGCAACTAACTCATTAGTTGCAATGCTTGCAAGGCTTATGTGATGTGCATTACCGAGAGGGCCCAGAGATACCTCTCCGACAATCAGAGTGAGAAAACCTAATCTCGAAATACGCCAACCCAACATGTACCTTTGGAGACACCTGTAGTACTCCTTTATAATCACCCAGTTATGTTGTGACGTTTGGTAGTACCCAAAGTGTTCCTCCGGTAAACGGGAGTTGCATAATCTCATAGTTATAGGAACATGTATAAGTCATGAAGAAAGCAATAGCAACATACTAAACGATCGGGTGCTAAGCTAATGGAATGGGTCATGTCAATCAGATCATTCTCTTAATGATGTGATCCCGCTAATCAAATAACAACTCATTGTTCATGGTTAGGAAACATAACCATCTTTGATTAACGAGCTAGTCAAGTAGAGGCATACTAGTGACACTTTGTTTGTCTATGTATTCACACATGTATTATGTTTCCGGTTAATACAATTCTAGCATGAATAATAAACCTTTTATCATGATTATAAGGAAATAAATAATAACTTTATTATTGCCTCTAGGGCATATTTCCTTCAAGTACTTGACTTTATTTCCAGTTCGGTGATCGTTTTAGGCGTTGGGCGTCGACGCTTCGGCCATAGTGGTACTTGTGGTCATCGGACTTGCTGGTTTCAATTCGTCGGTAGTGGTACACTTGTCAGCGAGGTACTTGGCGCATCTAAGTCATCGGGTACTTGGCGGTCTCGGTCTTGACCGAGATGAGACAAAATGGCGACGGTGCACGATGAGGAGGGTCCTGCAACAACAGGAGGTCAACGGCAGCGCAACACGAGAAGAGCAGCAATAGGACACAGTGGACGGCATAGGTCTTGGCCCGGAGCAAGGGAGGCGGAGCTTCTGGAGGCTGGAGAGGCCATGGGCGTCAGGCGCGCGATGTCGCAGGGAGGAGGCAGAGGTGAGGCAAGGCGATAGGGGAAGCTTGCGAGGGGGCCATGTCGAGGAGGCAGAGACGCTGCGAACTGCAGCAAGGAGGAGGCGCTCGGGGATGGTTCGGGCTCCAGGAGCTCGGGGCTGACATGGATGAGAGGGAGGACGCGGCGGAGAAGTGCTGGGCTTCGGCTGCTCATGGAGGACGGCGGCTCGCCGGTGACGAGGAGAAATAGGGGCGCTGGACCGTTGGTAGCGGAGGTGCGAGGCGAGCGGCGGCCTCCTGCTGGTCGCGGACAGCGGCGTGCAGAAGAGCAGCAGCTGCAGGGCATGGTTGCGGTGGTGTGGTGGCACAGCAGCGGGTCAGGGGTGGCGCTGGTGAAGGAAATATGCCCTAGAGGCAATAATAAAGTTATTATTTATTTCCTTATATCATGATAAATGTTTATTATTCATGCTAGAATTGTATTAACCGGAAACATAATACATGTGTGAATACATAGACAAACAGAGTGTCACTAGTATGCCTCTACTTGACTAGCTCGTTAATCGAAGATGGTTATGTTTCCTAACCATAAACAAAAGAGTTGTTATTTGATTAACGGGATCACATCATTAGGAGAATGATGTGATTGACATGACCCATTCCATTAGCTTAGCACCCGATCGTTTAGTATGTTGCTATTGCTTTCTTCATGACTTATACATGTTCCTATGACTATGAGATTATGCAACTCCCGTTTGCCGGAGGAACACTTTATGTGCTACCAAACGTCACAACGTAACTGGGTGATTATAAAGGAGCTCTACAGGTGTCTCCAAAGATACATGTTGGGTTGGCGTATTTCGAGATTAGGATTTGTCACTCCGATTGTCGGAGAGGTATCTCTGGGCCCTCTCGGTAATGCACATCACATAAGCCTTGCAAGCATTGCAACTAATGAGTTAGTTGTGAGATGATGTATTACCAAACGAGTAAAGAGACTTGTCGGTAACGAGATTGAACTAGGTATTGAGATACCGACGATCGAATCTCGGGCAAGTAACATACCGATGACAAAGGGAACAACGTATGTTGTTATGCGGTCTGACCGATAAAGGTCTTCGTAGAATATGTGGGAGCCAATATGAGCATCCAGGTTATGCTATTGGTTATTGATTGGAGACGTGTCTCGGTCATGTCTACATTGTTCTCGAACCCGTAGCGTCCGCACGCTTAAGGTTTTGATGACAGTTATATTATGAGTTTATGCATTTTGATGTACCGAAGTTTGTTCGGAGTCCCGGATGTGATCACGGACATGACGAGGAGTCTCGAAATGGTCGAGACATAAAGATTGATATATTGGAAGCCTATATTTGGATATCGGAAGTGTTCCGAGTGAAATCGGGATTTTACCAGAGTACCGGGAGGTTACCGGAACCCCCCGGGAGGTATATGGGCCTTAGTGGGTTTAGTGGAAGAGAGGAGAGGTGGCCAGAGCTGGGCCGCGCGCCCCTCCCCCCTAGTCTGAATAGGACAAGGAGAGGGGGGCGGCGCCCCCTCCTTCCTTCTCTCTCTCCTCTTTCCCCCTCCCGAATCCTATTCCAACTAGGAAAGGGGGGGATCCTACTCCCGGTGGGAGTAGGACTCCTCCTGGCGCGCCCTTCTCTTGGCCGGCCGCACCTCCCCCTGCTCCTTTATATATGGGGGCAGGGGGCACCCCTAGACACACAAGTTGATCCACGTGATCATATTCTTAGCCGTGTGCGGTGCCCCCTTCCACCATAATCCTCGATAATATTGTAGCGGTGCTTAGGCGAAGCCCTGCGACGGTAGTACATCAAGATCGTCACCATGCCGTCGTGCTGACGGAACTCTTCCCCGACACTTTGCTGGATCGGAGTCCGGGGATCGTCATCGAGCTGAACGTGTGCTAAAACTCAGAGGTGCCGTAGTTTCGGTGCTTGATCGGTCGGGCCGTGAAGACGTACGACTACATCAACCGTGTTGTGCTAATGCTTCCACTGTCGGTCTACAAGGGTACGTAGATCACACTCTCCCCTCTCGTTGCTATGCATCACCATGATCTTGCGTGTGCGTAGGAATTTTTTTGAAATTACTACGTTCCCCAACAGTGGTATCAGAGCCTAGGTTTTATGTGTTGATGTTATTTGCACGAGTAGAACACAAGTGAGTTGTGGGCGATATAAGTCATACTGCTTACCAGCATGTCATAGTTTGGTTCGGCAATATTGTTGGATGAAGCGGCCCGGACCGACATTACGCGTACGCTTACGCGAGACCGGTTCTCCCGACGTGCTTTGCACAAAGGTGGCTAGCGGGTGACAGTTTCTCCAACTTTAGTTGAACCAAGTGTGGCTACGCCCGGTCCTTGCGAAGGTTAAAATAGCACCAACTTGACAAACTATCGTTGTGGTTTTGATGCGTAGGTAAGATTGGTTCTTGCTTAAAGCCCGTAGCAGCCACGTAAAACTTGCAACAACAAAGTAGAGAACGTCTAACTTGTTTTTGCAGGGCATGTTGTGATGTGATATGGTCAAGACATGATACTAAATTTTATTGTATGAGATGATCATGTTTTGTAACCGAGTTATCGGCAACTGGCAAGAGCCATATGGTTGTCTCTTTATTGTATGCAATACAACTGCGCTGTAATGCTTTACTTTATCACTAAACAGTAGCGATAGTCGTGGAAGCATAAGATTGGCGAGACGACAACGATACTACGATGGTGATCAAGGTGTCGCGCCGATGACGATGGTGATCACGTTGGTGCTTCGAAGATGGAGATCACAAGCACAAGATGATGATGGCCATATCATATCACTTATATTGATTGCATGTGATATTTATCTTTTATGCATCTTATCTTGCTGTGATTGACGGTAGCATTTTAAGATGATCTCTCACTAATTATCAAGAAGTGTTCTCCCTGAGTATGCACCGTTGCGAAAGTTCTTCGTGCTGAGACACCATGTGATGATCGGGTGTGATAGGCTCTACGTTCAAATACAACGGGTGCAAAACAGTTGCACACGCGGAATACTCAGGTTATACTTGACGAGCCAAGCATATACAGATATGGCCTCGGAACACGGAGACCGAAAGGTCGAGCGTGAATCATATAGTAGATATGATCAACATAGCGATGTTCACCAATGAAACTACTCCATCTCACGTGATGATCGAACATGGTTTAGTTGATTTGGATCACGTAATCACTTAGAGGATTAGAGGGATGTCTATCTAAGTGGGACTTCTTAAGTAATATGATTAAATTGAACTTAAATTTATCATGAACTTAGTCCTGGTAGTATTTTGCAAATTATGTTATAGATCAATAGCTTGCGTTGTTGCTTCCCTGTGTTTATTTTTATATGTTCCTAGAGAAAATTGTGTTGAAAGATGTTAGTAGCAATGATGCGGATTGGATCCGTGATCTGAGGTTTATCCTCATTGCTGCACAGAAGAATTATGTCCTTGATGCACCGCTAGGTGACAGGCCTATTGCAGGAGCAGATGCAGACGTTACGAACATTTGGCTAGCTCAATATGATGACTAATTGATATTTTAGTGCACCATGCTTAATGGCTTAGAATCGGGACTTCAAAGACGTTTTGAACGTCATGGACCATATGAGATGTTCCAGGAGTTGAAGTTAATATTTCAAGCAAATACCCGAGTTGAGAGATATGAAGTCTCCAACAAGTTCTATAGCTAAAAGATGGAGGAGAATCGCTCAACTAGTGAGCATGTGCTCAGATTGTCTGGGTACTACAATCGCTTGAATCAAGTGGGACTTAATCTTCCAGATAAGATAGTGATTGACAGAATTCTCTAGTCACCATCACCAAGTTAGTAGAACTTCATGATGAACTATAATATGCAAGGGATAACAGAAACAACTCCCAAGCTCTTCGTGATGCTGAAATCAACGAAGGTAGAAATCAAGAAAAACATCAAGTGTTGATGGTTGACAAGACCACTAGTTTCAAGAAAAAGGGCAAAGGGAAGAAGGGGAACTTCAAGAAGAACATCAAGCAAGTTGCTGCTCAAGTGAAGAAGCCCAAGTCTGATCCTAAGCTTGAGACTAAGTGCTTCTACTACAAAGGGACTGGTCACTGGAAGCAAAACTACCCCAAGTGATTGGCGGATACAAAGGATGGCAAAGTGAACATAAGTATATTTGATATACATGTTATTGATGTGTACTTTACTAGTGTTTATAGCAACCCCTCAGTATTTGATACTAGTTCAGTTGCTAAGATTAGTAACTCGAAACGGGAGTTGCAGAATAAACAGAGACTAGTTAAGGGTGAAGTAACGATGTGTGTTGGAAGTGGTTCCAAAATTGATATGATCACTCCCTATACTTTCGGGATTAGTGTTGAACCTAAATAAGTGTTATTTGGTGTTTGCGTTGAGCATGAATATGATTTGATCATGTTTATTGTAATACGGTTATTCATTTAAGTAAGAGAATAAATTGTTGTTCTGTTTACATGAATAAAACCTTATATGGTTACACACCCAATGAAAATAGTTCGTTGGATCTCGATCATAGTGATACACATAATCATAATATTGAAACCAAAAGATGCAAAGTTAATAATGATAGTGCAACTTATTTGTGGCACTGCCGTTTAGGTCATATTGGTGTAAAGCGCATGAAGAAACTCCATGCTAATGGGTTTTTGGAATCACTTGATTATGAATTAGTTGATGCTTGCGAACCATGCCTCATGGGCAAGATGACTAAAACGCCGTTCTCCGGAACTATGGAGCGAGCAACTGACTTATTGGAAATAATACATACTAATGTATGAGATCCGGTGAGTGTTAAGGCTCGTGGCGGGTATCATTATTTTCTGACCCTCACAGATGATTTGAGCAGATATGGGTATATCTACTTAACGAAACACAAGTCTGAAATATTTGAAAAGTTCAAAGAATTTCAGAGTGAAGTGGAGAATCATCATAACAAGAAAATAAAAGTTTCTACGATATGATCGCAGAGGTAAAATATTTGTGTTACGAGTCTGGCCTTCAGTTAAAACAATGTGAAATAGTTTCACTACTCACGCCACCTGGAACACCACAGCATAATGGTGTGTCCAAACATCATAACCGTACTTTATTAGATATGGTGCGATCTATGATGTCTCTTACCGATCTACCACTATCGTTTTGGGGTTATGCATTAAAGACAGCTGCATTCACGTTTAAGAGGGCACCATCTAAGTCCGTTGAGACGACACAATCTGAACTGTGGTTTGGCAAGAAACCAAAGTTGTCGTTTCTTAAAGTTTGGGATTGTGATGCTTATATGAAAAAAAGTTTCATCCTGATAAGCTCAAACCCAAATCGGAGAAATATGTCTTCATAGGATACCCAAAGGAGACTATTGGGTACACCTTCTATCACAGATCCGAAGGCAAGACATTCGTTGCTAAGAATGGATCCTTTCTAGAGAAGGAGTTTCTCTTGAAAGAAGTGAGTGGGAGGAAAGTAGAACTTGATAAGGTAATTGTACCTTCTCCCTTATTGAAAAGTAGTTCATCATAAGAAATCTGTTCCTGTGACTACTACACCAATTAGTGAGGAAGACTAATGATGGTGATCATGTAACTTCAGATCAAGATAATACCAAATCTCATAGGTAATATATAGTGAGATCCTCACCAAAGTGGTACGGTAATTCTGTTCTAGAAGTCATGTTACTAGAGCATGACGAACTTGCGAACTATGAGGAAGCGATGATGAGCCTAGATTCCGCGAAATGGCTTGAGGCCATGAAATCTGAGATGGGATCCATGTATGAGAACAAAGTATGGACTTTGGTTGACTTGCCCAATGATCGGCAAGCAATTGAGAATAAATGGATCTTCAAGAAGAAGACTAACGCTGACGGTAATATTACTGTCTACAAAGCTCGACTTGTCGCAAAAGGTTTTCGGCAAGTTCAAGGGATTGACTATGATGAGACCTTCTCACCCGTAGCGATGCTTAAGTCTGTCCGAATCATGTTAGCAATTGTCGCATTTTATGATTATGAAATTTAGCAAATGGATGTCAAAACTGCATTCCTGAATGGATTTCCGGAAGAAGAGTTGTATATGATGCAGCCGGAAGGTTTTGTCAATCCAAAAGGAGCTAACAAAGTGTGCAAGCTCCAGTGATCCATTTATGGACTGGTGCAAGCCTCTCGGAGTTGGAATAAACTCTTTGATAGTATGATCAAAGCATATAGTTCTATACAGACTTGCGGTGAAGCCTGTATTTACAAGAAAGTGAGTGGGAGCACTACAACATTTCTGATAAGTATATGTGAATGACATATTGTTGATCGGAAATAATGTAGAATTATTCTGCAAAGCATAGAGGAGTGTTTTTAAAGAAGTTTTACAAAGGAGTCTTTTCTAGTAAACCCTTTGGGTATAGGTCACATGACGATGTGAACTATGGGTGTTAATCACATGGTGATGTGAACTCTTAGTGTTGAATCACATGGAGATGTGAACTAGATTATTGACACTAGTGCAAGTGGGAGACTGAAGGAAATATGCCCTAGAGGCAATAATAAAGTTATTATTTATTTCCTTATATCATGATAAATTTTTATTATTCATGCTAGAATTGTACTAACCGGAAACATAATACATGTGTGAATACATAGACAAACAGAGTGTCACTAGTATGCCTCTACTTGACTAGCTCGTTAATCGAAGATGGTTATGTTTCCTAACCATAAACAAAAGAGTTGTTATTTGATTAACGGGATCACATCATTAGGAGAATGATGTGATTGACATGACCCATTCCATTAGCTTAGCACCCGATCGTTTAGTATGTTGCTATTGCTTTCTTCATGACTTATACATGTTCCTACGACTATGAGATTATGCAACTCCCGTTTGCTGGAGGAACACTTTGTGTGCTACCAAACGTCACAACGTAAGTAGGTGATTATAAAGGAGCTCTATAGGTGTCTCCAAAGGTACATGTTGGGTTGGCGTATTTCGAGATTAGGATTTGTCACTCCGATTGTCGGAGAGGTATCTCTGGGCCCTCTCGGTAATGCACATCACATAAGCCTTGCAAGCATTGCAACTAATGAGTTAGTTGTGAGATGATGTATTACGAAACGAGTAAAGAGACTTGCCGGTAACGAGATTGAACTAGGATTGAGATACCGACGATCGAATCTCGGGCAAGTAACATACCGATGACAAAGGGAACAACGTATGTTGTTATGCGGTCTGACCGATAAAGATCATCGTAGAATATGTGGGAGCCAATATGAGCATCCAGGTTCCGCTATTGGTTATTGATCGGAGATGTGTCTCCGTCATGTCTACATTGTTCTCGAACCCGTAGGGTCCGCACGCTTAAGGTTTTGATGACAGTTATATTATGAGTTTATGCATTTTGATGTACCGAAGTTTGTTCCGAGTCCCGGATGTGATCACGGACATGACGAGGAGTCTCGAAATGGTCGAGACATAAAGATTGATTTATTGGAAGCCTATATTTGGATATCGGAAGTGTTCCGAGTGAAATCGGGATTTTACCGGAGTACCGGGAGGTTACCGGAACCCCCCGGGAGGTATATGGGCCTTAGTGTGCTTTAGTGGAAGAGAGGAGAGGTGGCCAGGGCTGGGCCGCGCGCCCCTCCCCCCCTAGTCCGAATAGGACAAGGAGAGGGGGGAGGCGCCCCCTCCTTCCTTCTCTCTCTCCTCTTTCCCCCTCCCAAATCCTATTCCAACTAGGAAAGGGGGGGGGGGAATCCTACTCCCGGTGGGAGTAGGACTCCTCCTGGCGCGCCCTTCTCCTGGCCGGCCGCACCTCCCCCTGCTCCTTTATATACGGAGGCAGGGGGCACCCCTAGACACACAAGTTGATCCATGTGATCATATTCTTAGCCGTGTGCGGTGCCCCCTTCCACCATAATCCTCGATAATATTGTAGCGGTGCTTAGGCGAAGCCCTGCGACGGTAGTACATCAAGATCGTCACCACGCCGTCGTGCTGACGGAACTCTTCCCCGACACTTTGCTGGATCGGAGTCCGGGGATCATCATCGAGCTGAACGTGTGCTAAAACTCGGAGGTGCCGTAGTTTCGGTGCTTGATCGGTCGGGCCGTGAAGACGTACGACTACATCAACCGCGTTGTGCTAATGCTTCCGCTGTCGGTCTACAAGGGTACGTAGATCACACTCTCCCCTATCGTTGCTATGCATCACCATGATCTTGCGTGTGCGTAGGAATTTTTTTGAAATTACTATGTTCCCCAACAGCTGGGAGGACGACACTGCCGAGGAGGTCGAGGGAGTGAGGGAGAGGGGTGGCGCCAGAGGAGGACGAAGGGGAGAGATGGGGATGGAGGGAGAGAAGGGTCACGGGTGTTCCTCTCCTGGCGGCGCGAGAAGGGAGACAGGGAGGAGGGGATCGAGCAGCGTGCGGCTAGGGTTAACAGCGGGGCGCGGCTGGGCCTTAGAGGCCGCTAAGCCTAGGTGGGCCGCGGGGATGTGAAAGCACAAGTGCTCCCTAGGTGGTTTTGATAATTGATGACAACATATCTCTTGTTGGACTAACATTTCTATCTAGCATGTTTCAGATAACTTCAACAATGGAGTGGCATGGACTAAAGGTTGTGGGAACTCCTTCAAGATCCAAGGACAAAGGATTGGCTAAAGCTTAAAGCTCAAGACTCTTCATTTTACATTTTAGTGATCCAAGATCACATTGAGTCCATAGGAAAAGCCAATACTATCAAGGAGGGATGAGGTGTTGCTTAATGAGCCTCTTGCTTCATGTGCTTAATGATATGCTCCAAAATCCTCAGCTACTTTCCCACTTCCACATATGACCTAAACCCTAAGCCAAACTCGGTCCTACCGATTCTTCCTATCCGGCGCCAACGAGTTTCACTTGTCATAAGCCACTGCCAAACCCTAATCAGTTCGGTCTCACCGATGGGATCTCGGTCTCACCGAGATGGGCTTGCAAACTCTCTATTACCCATTGCAATATTCTCGGTCCCACCGAGATATGCAATCGGTCCCACCGAGTTTGCTTGGCCAAATCTCAGTTTCACTTATTACCCAAATCGGTCCCACCGAGTTTGAGTAATCGGTCAAACCGAGTTTTGGATTTACCCTAACCCTAGCACATCGGTCCCACCGAGTTGATCCAGTCGGTCCCACCAAAATCTGTAACGGTCACTAGGTTTACCTTTTTGGTCTGACCGAGTTTGTTGATTCGGTCCCACTGAGATTGGAAAACTATGTGTAACGGTTGGATTTTGTGTGGAGGCTATATATACCCCTCCACCTCCTCTTCATTCGTGGAGAAAGCCATCAGACTAAGCCTACACTTCTAGCATCCTATTTCTGAGAGAGAACCACCTACTCATGTGTTGAGACCAAGATATTCCATTCCTACCATACGAATCTTGATCTCTAGCCTTCCCAAGTTGCTTTCTACTCAAATCTTCTTTCCACAAAATCCAAATCCTATGAGAGAGAGTTGAGTGTTGGGGAGACTATCATTTCAAGCACAAGAGCAAGGAGTTCATTACCTACACACCATTTGTTACTTCTTGGAGAGTGGTGTCTCCTAGATTGGCTAGGTGTCACTTGGGAGCCTCCGATAAGATTGTGGAGTTGAACCAAGGAGTTTGTAAGGGCAAGGAGATCGCCTACTTCATGAAGATCTACCGCTAGTGAGGCAAGTCCTGTGTGGGCGATGGCCATGGTGGGATAGACAAGGTTGCTTCTTCGTGGACCCTTTGTGGGTGGTTGCTTCTTCGTGGACCCTTTGTGGGTGGAGCCCTTTGTGGACTCGCGCAACCGTCACCCTTTGTGGGTGGAGACCTTTGTGGACTCGCGCAACCGTTGCCTTTGTGGGTTGAAGTCTCCATCAACGTGGATGTAGGATAGCACCACCTATCCGAACCATGGGAAAAACATCCGTGTCTCCAATTGCGTTTGATTTCTCCAAACCCTTCCCTTTACATTCTTGCAAGTTGCATGCTTTACTTTTTGCTGCCAATATACTCTTTGCATGCTTGCTCGATATGTATTGTGTATGTTGAAATTGTGCCTAAACTCCACTTAAACCGAAAAAGCTTAAAAATTGCAACTTTAGCATTAAGTGTCTAATCCCCCCCTCTAGACACATCTACTTCTAGATCCTACAAGTGGTATCAGAGCATTGGTCTCCATTGCCTTGGTTTAATCACCATTGGAGGAAGATGGATGTGTCTACCTTAGGGAGTCTTAGACATAGAGTGCCTATTCTTGATGGAGAGTATTTTCATGAGTGGAAAAATGAGATGCTTGTAATCTTCAATCAATATCATTTGAACAAGTATATTGCTAGCCCTTGTGCACCTCATATTGATCCTTTTCATCCTACCCTAGATGAAGATATTGACATGATCGCAATCTTAGAACTATTGAGCTCATCATTAGAGGATTGCCCAAAATTTTGATTGCTAGTTTGCCTACTCTAAATTGTGCCTATACTATATGGAAATTTCTTGAGGAACGATTTCTCGATCATTCCTTGAAAACTTTGGATGAAATTCTCCATAAATCTATTGCCTTGAGTAAGATGAACTCTAGTGATCCTAGTTTTGGTAATTGTCTATTTGAACTTACCAATCTTAAGCATGCTAAAGGAGATGTTGGAATCATTAATGATATCATACTCAAAGCTATAAGAATTCATAAAAAATGACCACCTTGATGATCATTTATCTAATGAATTACCCTCTCTAGGAAATGATGAGTCACAAGATCATGATGAACATGGATACTATGATGATGATGATAGTGACTTCGATCTTGATGATGCAATGAGACATTTTGGTCTTATGGCAAATCTTCGAGGATATGAATCAGGAGGAAAGGAATGGGTTCTTGATAGTGGATGTACTGATCATATGACCGGAGAGGAAGAGATGTTTCGTGAGCTTGGTGAAAATGACAGCCCTCGAAAATATGTCACCTTTGGTGATAATTCAAAGGGTAAAGTGGTTGGCCTTGGTAAGGCGGCCATATCACATGATAGTTCCATTCAAAATGTCATGCTCGTTGAATCTCTTGGCTACAACTTAGTTTCAGTATCTAGACTTGTTAATTTCGGTTTGAATGTCCTATTTACTGAGGTAGATTGCCAAGTATTTCGTCGAGACAATCATAAAATGGTCTTTACGGGTATGCGTAGAGGTGATCTTTACATTGTCGATTTCTCTAAAAAGGCACAACCTAAAACTTGCTTTATTGCTAAATCCTCAAAAGGTTGGTTGTGGCATAGACGACTAGGTCACGTTGGCATGAGAAACCTTGACAACCTTATTAAAGGAAATCATATCTTGGAGTTAACGATGTCATATTTGATAAGGATAGACTTTGCAGTGCTTGTCAAGCAGGTAAACAGGTTGGAGGAAGACATCCCGTGAAGAACATCATGACCACAAGGAGGCCACTCGAGCTACTTCACATGGATCTTTTTGGTCCCAACGCCTACAAGATTCTCAGTGGAAATTCCTTTGGTCTAGTTAGAGTTGATGATTTTTCAAGATTTACGTGGGTGTTCTTTCTTAATGACAAGTCACAGGTCCAGAAGATCATCAGAAACTTCGCTAGGAAGGCCCAAAATCAGTTTGATGTGAAGATCAAGAAGGTTCAGAGTGACAACGGAACAGAGTTCAAGAACGAAAATGTGGACACCTTTCTTGACAAAGAAGGGATTTCACACGAGTTCTCGGCTACGTACACACCTCAACAAAATGGAGTTGTTGAGAGGAAGAACCGGACGTTGATCGAAATGGCAAGAACGATGCTTGATGAATACAAGATGCCAAAGCACTTTTGGGCAGAAGCGGTTGAGACAGCTTGTCACGCAACAAATCACTTATATCTTCACAAGCTACTCGGCAAGACGGCATACGAGCTTCTCACCGGTAACAAACCCCAAGTTGGATACTTTCGAGTATTCGGCTCAAAGTGCTACATTCTTGATAAGTATCATCGTTCAAAGTTTGCTCCTAAATCTCATGAAGGTTTTCTACTTGGTTATGGCTCAAACACTCACACTTACCGTGTCTACAACAATTTCACCCGAAAGGTTGAAGAGACGGTAGATGTGAAGTTTGATGAATCTAATGGCTCGCAAGTAGAGCAATCGCCAATTGATGTAGGAGACAAAGACCCTACAGAAGCAATTCAAGACTTGTCCATTGGCAAAATTCGTCCAACGGAGGTGAAGGAGAGTACTTCATCCGTCCAAGTGGAAGCTTCTACTTCACGACAAGGTGAACCAAGAATCAACACGGAAGCATCCACAAGTGGGACACACCAAGATGAAGAAAACGAGGAAATACATCAAGACGAACATCAACAACCTCCTTCTCCACCACGACAAGAGAATGACGACGTCAACAATGAAGAAGGCCAAGAAGAAGAACAAGATGAAGAAGATGTTCAACGAAGACCCAAGCAAAAGCTCTCACGAGTTCGAGCAAGAATTGCCAAAGATCATCCCGTCGAGCAAATCCTCAATGATATACAAACCGGGAGAATCACTCGCTCAAAAACTCGTTTAGCTAACTTTTGTGAAAACTATTCATTCATCTCTAGCATTGAACCTATGAAGGTTGAAGAAGCATTGGAAGATCCGGATTGGATAAACGCTATGCATGAAGAGCTACATAATTTTGAGAGAAACCAAGTTTGGACATTGGTTGAGAAGCCCGACAACAACCACAACATCATTGGTACCAAATGGGTGTTTCGCAACAAGCAAGATGAAGATGGACAAGTGGTTCGCAACAAAGCACATCTCGTCGCCCAAGGGTACACACAAGTCGAAGGTATGGACTATGGTGAGACGTATGCTCCCGTTGCTAGACTTGAGTCCATTCACATCTTACTTGCCTATGCTAATCACCATAATATCACCTTGTACCAAATGGACATTAAAAGTGCTTTTCTAAATGGTGAAATAGAGGAGGAAGTTTATGTCAAACAACCTCCCGGCTTTATCAATCCTAAGAAACCAAATCATGTTTACAAACTTCACAAAGCTCTTTATGGTCTTAAACAAGCTCCTAGAGCATGGTATAAATGCTTGACCAAGTTCCTTACTACAAGTGGTTTTGAAATTGGTAAATTGATTCTACTCTTTTTACTAAAAGGGTTAATGGAGAACTATTTGTATGCCAAATTTATGTTGATGATATCATATTTGGTTCAACTAACCCTCTCTTTAGTGAAAATTTTGGAAAGCTAATGTCAGAGAAGTTTGAGATGTCTATGATGAGTGAACTCAAATTCTTTCTCAGGTTGCAAATCAAGCAAACTAAGGAAGGTACATTTGTCTCTCAAACAAAGTACACCAAGGACTTATTCAAGAAGTTCAATATGCAAGAATGCAACGGTATGTCTACACCCATGCCTACTAGTGGACATAATGATTTAACCAAAGATGGTGAACCGGTTGATCAAAAGGTTTATCGCTCTATGATTGGTTCATTGTTATACCTATGTGCTTCACGTCCCGATATTATGCTAAGTGTGTGCATGTGTGCACGATATCAAGCTGCTCCTAAAGATTGTCATCTTAAGGCTGTGAAAAGGATAGTGAGATATTTAATCCATACACCAAATTTTGGCATTTGGTATCCTAAGAGGTCTTCTTTTGATCTTGTTGGCTATTCCGACTCGGATTATGCCGGAGACAAGATTGATAGAAAGTCCACTTCGGGTACTTGTCAATTTCTTGGTAGATCTCTTGTGTCTTGGTCTTCCAAGAAACAAAACTCGGTATCCTTATCCACCACCGAAGCGGAATACATTGCCGCTGGTTCATGTTGTGCTCAATTACTTTGGATGACCGAAACTCTTAAAGATTATGGGATTTATGTGAAACATGTTCCACTGCTTTGTGACAATGAAAGTGCTATCAAAATTGGTCATAATCCTGTACAACATTCTCGAACTAAGCATATTGAAGTTCATCATCATTTCATTCGAGATCATGTTGCTAAGGGTGACATCAATCTTAAGCATGTTCGCACCGATAAGCAATTGGCGGATATATTCACTAAACCACTTGATGAGAAAGTGTTTTGCAGGTTGAGAGGAGAATTGAACATCATTGATGCTTCGAACTTGGAGTAGAAACTCCATTAGATACATGCAAGACATGAGCTTATGACTAATCGATGATATATCTCTTATGATAACTATCTTATGTCTTGGATATATTTGCACCTTGCATGTTTTCTAACCCATGTGGGTGCTTGGTTGAATCTAATTCCATGAGATTGCGACTCACTCACATCTTGAGCAATCTCTACATCACCAAGACTCTACACAATAGTGGTTGAAGACAAGGAAGCACAAAACCATTCAAACATATCCTTTGACAAATTCTATGTTAAGCTTCATGATTGTCATTTTTGGATACACAAGTGCTCTTCCTTGCAAGAACTAACCCATGTAGGTAGGTGAACTCAAACTCCAAGTGGTGCTCCCAACTCTTGATGAGCTACATCAACCTTGAGCACCCACACAAGCTCAACTACATGAGCAAGAACCACACCACCACCCAAGGTATGTTATTCCATCTTAGAGAAGCTTTACTCCAAGACATGAGTCAAAGCAACTCAACAAGATGTGAATACATCAAGATGCTTAAACGAAAAATGGTAACCCCATTTTGAGCTTAAACGATGAGTATGACCTATGATCAAGTGTTCTCACTTGACTCCTAAGTCAATATACTCTAACATAGGTGACTATGTCACCGCCCAACTCTAGATGAAGCTCTCTTGTGTTCTTTCTTTGTGTTATTGCATTTGTCTCATGCATTTTTATTTTCTCTCTCCTTTTTCAAAAACAATAAAAACTTCATCTAGACATTTCAGTTTCTTCTCTTTTCTCTTTGTTTTTGTTCTGCATTTTCTGCACTTAATTCCTTGCAAATCCTTCAGGAAATTCATTGCAAATCTTTGTGAGATCCTACATGTCTAGTGAGCTGAGGTGACAAGTGTTTTTCTCTGTGTAAACTCGGTTTCACCGACTTGCAATTTTCGGTCCAACCGAATCTTTTCGGTACCACCGAAATGTGCCACTCGGTGCCACCGACTTTGCAATCAGAAAAACAGTTTGCCACTTGTTCTACATTTCTTTTGATCCAGCTCCACTCAATGAATCTTGTCCTCTACAAGCATCACAATTTTATCCTCTGCTTTGTGCTGAATCTCAAGGACCAAACCTATTCGACGGATTCCAGGAAAAACCTTCTTGGAAATTGATGTCAAAGGGGGAGAAAGAGATCACATCAAAGCTCAAGGGGGAGAGAAAATACTCAAGGATCCCAGATGCTTGATGTTCAAGAGGAGAGATGTCACATGTCTTTTTGGGGGAAAGACATGTATTTGCATTAAGTTCTATCCATTTGTATCTTTCGGCTCTGATTTTCTGTTCCCTATCTTCTCCCAATATCCTATGTAAGATTCAGGGGGAGCAAGACACCTAAGGGAAAGAAATCAGTCAAATTCATTGCATATCTTTATCCTTGGGGACATGTTGAATTCAATGTGGTACCTTGTACTCACTCTCTACATGTCATCCCAGTCTTGGTATTCTTCTGGTTTCTTTTGTTTGCTCTGGCTAGTGGATGTACCTGTGTTATCTAACCTTGTTTGTGCAGGTTCATTCCATCCTATGCCAACTCAAGACCACAAGGTAAGTATATGCATCAAAATCATGAGTATGAGGAGTTCTTGCTTATGTACATACTGTTTGCAAGAAGGACTCATGAGCATGAAGGTATTTTCCTTGATAATCTTTTGCTCTGATGCATATGGCCAAGATGCATGTAACATATTGCCTACTCTGTCATGGTTATGCTCTCACATGTCTCTATATTTCATATTTACATGAGTGCATACATGTAGGGGGAGCCTATGCTTGTTACATGTCCTTCCAAAGCTTTACTTGTTGTTCTTTATATCTTTATCTAAAGCTTTGATGTATGTTGCCATCAATTACCAAAAAGGGGGAGATTCAAAGCACAAGTGCTCCCTAGGTGGTTTTGATAATTGATGACAACATATCTCTTGTTGGACTACATTTCTATCTAGCATGTTTCAGATAACTTCAACAATGGAGTGGCATGGACTAAAGGTTGTGGGAACTCCTTCAAGATGCTAAGGACAAAGGATTGGCTAAAGCTTAAAGCTCAAGACTCTTCATTTTACATTTTAGTGATCCAAGATCACATTGAGTCCATAGGAAAAGCCAATACTATCAAGGAGGGATGAGGTGTTGCTTAATGAGCCTCTTGCTTCATGTGCTTAATGATATGCTCCAAAATCCTCAGCTACTTTCCCACTTCCACATATGACCTAAACACTAAGCCAAACTCGGTCCTACCGATTCTTCCTATCCAGCGCCACCGAGTTTCACTTGTCATAAGCCACTGCCAAACCCTAATCAGTTCGGTCTCACCGATGGGATCTCGGTCTCACCGAGATGGGCTTGCAAACTCTCTGTTACCCATTGCAATATTCTCGGTCCCACCGAGATATGCAATCGGTCCCACCGAGTTTGCTTGGCCAAATCTCAGTTTCACTTATTACCCAAATTGGTCCCACTGAGTTTGAGTAATCGGTCAAACCGAGTTTTGGATTTACCCTAACCCTAGCACATCGGTCCCACCGAGTTGATCCAGTCGGTCCCATCGAAATCTCTAACGGTCACTAGGTTTACCTTTTCGGTCTGACCGAGTTTGTTGATTCGGTCCCACCGAGATTGGAAAACTATGTGTAACGGTTGGATTTTGTGTGGAGGCTATATATACCCCTCCACCTCCTCTTCATTCATGGAGAGAGCCATCAGACTAAGCCTACACTTCCAGCATCCTATTTCTGAGAGAGAACCACCTACTCATGTGTTGAGACCAAGATATTCCATTCCTACCATACGAATCTTGATCTCTAGCCTTCCCAAGTTGCTTTCCACTCAAATCTTCTTTCCACAAAATCCAAATCCTATGAGAGAGAGTTGAGTGTTGGGGAGACTATCATTTGAAGCACAAGAGCAAGGAGTTCATTACCTACACACCATTTGTTACTTCTTGGAGAGTGGTGTCTCCTAGATTGGCTAGGTGTCACTTGGGAGCCTCCGACAAGATTGTGGAGTTGAACCAAGGAGTTTGTAAGGGCAAGGAGATCGCCTACTTCGTGAAGATCTACCGCTAGTGAGGCAAGTCCTGTGTGGGCGATGGCCATGGTGGGATAGACAAGGTTGCTTCTTCGTGGACCCTTTGTGGGTGGTTGTTTCTTTGTGGACCCTTTGTGGGTGGAGCCCTTTGTGGACTCGCGCAACCGTCACCCTTTGTGGGTGGAGCCCTTTGTGGACTCACGCAACCGTTACCCTTTGTGGGTTGAAGTCTCCATCAACGTGGATGTAGGATAGCACCACCTATCCGAACCACGGGAAAAACATCTGTGTCTCCAATTGCGTTTGATTTCTCCAAACCCTTCCCTTTACATTCTTGCAAGTTGCATGCTTTACTTTCCGCTGCCAATATACTCTTTGCATGCTTGCTCGATATGTATTGTGTATGTTGAAATTGTGCCTAAACTCCACTTAAACCGAAAAAGCTTAAAAATTGCAACTTTAGCATTAAGTGTCTAATCCCCCCCTCTAGACACATCTACTTCTAGATCCTACAGGATGGCACCTGCTTGGCAGGTTGCAGCTGGGCTGGGAGGCCCAACCGGGCTCTTCTCTCTCCCATCTCCTTCTCTTTACAAAGAAAACAAAGAAATAAGAGAAGGGAAAGGAGAGAAGAGAAGGTTAGAGGAAGAATTTGGGCACGGGGGTAATTTTCACGGACTCGGAAACAAATGTGCACGGTCAGGGAAAATAGAAAAGGTCAAGTTTGAAATGTTAAATTCAAATTCCTTTGAATTTAATTCAAAAGGTTTGAACTGGGACAGGTTTCTCAAAGTGCCCAAAAATGTTGAGAATTTAAGTGGAGCTCTGGAAAATGATGGAAGAATAAATGGCAAGGTTTGAGGACAAAATCGAAGAGGAATAGACATGGGAATTATTTTGCACGTGTGTTATGATGATTCCAAATTAATGGAGTATTAAATATAGCTCCCTACTATCAGGAGCATATGTTATAAAGAGAAGTCACCCTTCCCTCGATTTAAATGGATCAAAGATCCATGCCATTTATTTAGTTGAGTTAAGAAAAGAAATGACATGATGGCATGATGACATGATGCAATGAAGAAAACAACAAACCAAACAAAACACACGACGGAACCCGGAAACCCTGGAAAGCATCTGAAGCTCTGGACTTGGGGCGTCACATCTCCGATGATGTGTGAGTAGTTTACCTCAGACCTTCGGGTCCATAGTTATTAGCTAAATGGCTTCTTCTCTCTCTTTGGATCTCAATACAAAGTTCTCCTCGATTCTCTTGGAGATCTATTCAATGTAATCTTATTTTGCGGTGTGTTTGTCAAGATCTGATGAATAGTGGGTTTATGATCAAGATTATCTCTGAACAATATTTGAATCTTCTCTGAATTCTTTTATGTATGATTGGTTATCTTTGCAAGTCTCTTCGAATTATCAGTTTGGTTTAGCCTACTAGATTGATATTTCTTGCAATGGGAGAAGTGCTTAGCTTTGGGTTCAACCTTGCGATGCTCGCTCCCAGTGACAGTAGGGGAAACGACACGTATTCTATTGTTGCCATTGAGGATAGAAAGATGGGGTTTATATCATATTGCATGAGTTTATCCCTCTACATCATGTCATTTTTCTTAAAGCGTTACTCCGTTCTTATGAACTTAATACTCTAGATGCATGCTAGATAGAGGTCGATGTGTGGATTAATAGTAGTAGATGCAGGCAGGAGTCGGTCTACTTTTCACGGGCGTGATGCCTATAAACATGATCATACCTAGATATTCTCATAACTATGCTCAATTCTATTAATTGCTCGACAGTAATTTGTTCACCCACCATAATACTTATGCTATCTTGAGAGAATCCACTAGTGAAACCTATGGCGCCCGGGTCTATTCTCCATCATACAAGTTTCCAATCTATTTTATTTTGCAATCTTTACTTTCAATTTATATCATAAAAAATACCAAAAATACTTATCTTATTATTATTATCTCTATCAGATCTCACTCTTGCAAGTGGCCATGAAGGGATTGACAACCTCTTTATCGCGTTGGTTGCGAGGTTCTTATTTGTTTGTGTACATATGAGGTGACTCATGCGTGGTCTCCTATTGGATTGATACCTTGGTTCTCAAAAACTGAGGGAAATACTTACGCTCCTTTGCTGCATCACCCTTTCCTCTTCAAGGGAAAACCAACGCATGCTCAAGAGGTAGCACTTGCTAATTATACTTTTAAAGATGGAATACCTAAAAACTTGGATGTCTGGGAATACCAACAATACCGTGCTCCATCAAAAGAAATTATGTGAAAACTCCTTTATGTGATTTAGGAACTGGTGTTAGTGTTATGCCTTTGTCTTTATATAAAAGACTTGGTTTGAATAAACTCACACCTACCGAAATATCTTTGCAAATGGCTGACAAATCAACTTCCATACCTATCGGTATTTGTGATGATGTGCCCATTGTTCTTGCTAATGTTACTATCTTGACTGACTTTGTTATACTTGAGATGCCCAAGGACAACAACATGTCTATTATCCTTGGGAGACCCTTTTTGAATACTGCGGGGGCTGTTATTGATTGCAATAAAAGCAAGGTCACCTTTCATATCAATGGTAATGAGCATACGGTGCACTTTCCGAAGAAACAATTTCAAGTGAATGGTATTAAGGTTATTGAAAAATCTCCGACAATCACTATTGGAAGTTTTCAACTACCTCTACCTACTATTAAAAAGAAATATGAAATGCTTGTTGTTCGGGACGTTCATATCCCCATTCAGGTAACTTAGTGATTTATGAAAGTTCTTCGGTTTCATGCTAATCGAAACTGGTTGTTAATAAGACTAGATCAACCTTATTAATGGATCATTTTTTAGAGGTATGAAGTCAATGAATTTAGTGAGCAATACTACTTTCTGTCCTTATCTTTTGTTTTATGTTTTTATTAGATAAATAAAATAAAATGCCATGTTTGTCTATTTTCTGAATTTCCCGTGCAAGAAAAAAAGACCCAAAAATAAAAGTTCTCGGAATGCTCTGAAAATGTAATACGATTTTTCTGAATATTTAATATTTTTGGTGAAAATAACATCAGAGGGAGGTGCACCAGGTGGGCACAACTCACCTGGGCGCGCCCTGGTGGGTTGTGGTCCCCACGTGGCCCCCTCACTTATCTCTTCATCCCACATCACCACCTACCTCCCGAAAAAATCACCATTGCTCTCTCTCTCTCTCTCATGTTCTTGCTCCCAAACCCACGGATTTCGATCTCTTTGCTCGAAGCTCCATTTTCGAAACTGTTTCGGGGGATTGTTGCTTGGTATGTGACTTCTACATTTGTCCAATTAGTTTTTGCTTTAGTGGTTTATATTTTGAATAATTAGCTACTCTTGTTGCTGTTGTAGATGAGCTTGCATCTTGAATTCTTAGAGTTCTCAGTAGTTTGAATGCTTGCTATGTCCTCTATGCATCACTATGAGTAGTTGCTATTAATGTTGTGAAGTTCTATTGACAAAATTTTGTCACCCAAAAATTTTCAGAAAATTGTACGCGAATATATGAACCTCTTTGGAAGGAGTTCTTCGAGGAGGAGATCCTCGGAGGCATCTTCTAGTAGCAGCTCTGTTCGTCGGTCTTATGTTGAACCAACTGAATGTTCCATATGAGATGTCGCCACCAAAACATGCTTATGTCCATATGACGATTATATGGCGAGTGTGGGCATTAAGGAAGAATTTGAGCAATATGTTCACAATGCCGATCTCGGTCCCTACATTGCAGATAAGTGCAACCAACACCACACTCTCACTGAATCATTTGTCAAAGGATTTAAATTTCATCCCTGTGAGTCTAGGATGTCATTTAAATTGTATGAAAATCCATTCACTATATCTTTAGAGAGATTTGCTCACCACAGCAAAATTCCGTTCTGGGGTTCGCTTCACGGACAGCCAAGGTTTGAGTTTGAGATGTTCCTCACTAGTCTTTGCTAGGGTGAAACTAGGGGAGTGACACAAGGTAGAATAAAGAGCATTCATTTTCCCGCAATCCAGTACTTTGCTTTATTTAATGGAAAATGTATTGTAGGAAGACAAGATTGTAGTACACTTTGTGCTCCATACTTGAGCCTCATACGCACCGCTCTCACTAGTGACAAGAGTTATAACCTTGGAGTGATTGTTGCACGTAGGTTGCAACACAATGGTGGTAGTGGATATTTTTATGGTGGAATTTATGCCATGCTCTTAGCAAGAGAGCTGGGTGTTCCACCTTTGCCTTATGATCCTATTTTACCCATGCAGTATTTAGACTTTGATGCTCTGAAACGTCATAAGATCCTTAGAGGTGAACCCCATAATTTCACTTATAAATTGTCATTTAATCAAAATTTCCTTGTGCACACATATTTATCTGTGCCTGCTCTTTTTGATGCTCACATTAGGGGAAGATATTTTGTTCTTGAGAGCGAGGCCCGAGCTCAAAACGTGGCGGTTGTGGTCGCACGGCAGGCTGAGGGATCCGCACTGAGAGCCTTCATGAGCTATCACTCCGACCACTATATGCAGGCTACTGACTAATTACCAAGTTAGGCCAAAAGCCTAAGCCTGGGGGAGTACGTATTCCCACCGAAATTACATTCACGTTCACACATTTCATTCTAGTTGTCGGTGTTCACACTTTTTCATTGTATTATCCATGCTAAATTTATTTTCTTGCTTTCTTCTTGTGTGTTTGAAAAACTTGAGAAAATCCAAAAATATTTCCTACTTCTTTTTGATTTATCTTCCTAGTTTAAATTTCTATAGTATCTAAAAAGAAAAACCCAACAAGATTTCCTTGTTCTTCTTTTGCTTGTTGGGAGCTTTCCCGTGTAAATAGTTTTTCTCGTTTTTGCTTTTCCCTTTTATTTGCTTGTTTAAGAAGAACTAAAAAGTCCAAAAATATTTCAGTGTGTTTCTCTTAATTTATTTTTGTTTCTTTTGAGTCATACCGAGGAGAAGACCACGATGAAAATGTTGAGTGGCTCTCATATGCACTATTGTTGATCTAATTAAGAGCCCATATTACCTTGTCTTCTCCTTTTAAATAAAATGTTTACAGATTCCAGCTTAGTCCACGGCACTCTTGCACTATTATTATTGTCTTATCTTTCGTTTGTGCAAGTGAAAGACAATAATGACGATATTTGATGAACTGGCTATGGCAGAGAAAACGGGTATGAACTCGACTTGTTCTGTTTCTGTAAATATGTTTAACCTAGTATCCATGATTCGGCCTATTGTGATCAAACATATTTGCAATGACAATTAGATATTATAGTTTCTCATGCCATGCATAAGTATCTAGGAGTGGATAATGATTTATCTTGGATGTCAACACTACATTAAAATGATTGCGATGTAGTATGATGGTATGGTTTCCTCCTCTGAATGTTCGAGTGGCTTGACTTGGCACATGTTCATGCATGCAGTTGAATCAAAACCAACATAGCCTCTATGATATTTATGTTCATGGTGTTCATATCCTACTCATGCTAGTATCCAATGTTACTTATGCATAATGCATGTTCATGACCGTTCTTGCTCTTTAGGTCGCCGCTTCTCAACCTATTTGCTAGCCTTCCCCTGTACTAAGCGGGAATTCTGCTTGTGCATCAAAAACCTTGAACCCAAGTTATTCCAGATGAGTCCACCATACCTACCTATATGTGGTATTACCCTGTCGTCCTAAGTAAATTTGCATGTGCCACCTCTAAAAACTTCAAATAAATGTCCTTTTTGTGTGCCTGGATTGTTCATAGAATGACAGGAGGTAGTCAGTATCTTCCATGCTAAGCGGTTTATTCTCAGGACGAGTGTTTATTCACACGCCACTTCACGAGAAAGGGGCGGTCATAGGGATTCCGAGTCCCGAATTGCGAAAAGAAAAGAGCTTACAAATAATCAAACAAAAACTCCTACGGAGTGATAACCTTTACTTTATCGCTTGGGAACTGCCACTAATGTGTTTAGCATGGAAGATATTGATAACTGATGGTCGGCAAGTAAAAGAGAAGGCTGCACCTCTCAAAATTTCATTTACCTCTGTTTTAAACAAACTTGAGCTCTGGCACCTCTGCAAATCACTGTTTCCCTCTATGAAGGGACTATCTATTAACTTTTATGTTTTGTCATCACCTTCTGAAATAAGCGCCAGAACCTAAGAGCACTGCTGTCATGCTTATGCATTGTATGTAGCTAATGTTGGGTGCATCACGACTGGATCTTTTCTACCATGAATTACAATGTTTAGTCACTGCTTGAACTTTGGAGGTGCTCAGCATTTACGTTTTGTGGTCTTAGAAAGAGCTAGCGAGATAGCACTATTGTCATATTATATCATGGTTGTTTTGACAACATGTTGTTGTTTGATATATCTTATTATTGCTCGCTAGCTGATTATGTCATTGACATGAGTTAATATAATTTCTAAGAGTTATTGTCGGCATGGTTAGTTATAATCTTGGCTGAAAACCCGGGTGTTGTTTAAGCTTATTTATGCAAACAAGAGCAAAAGAGTTCGTAAAAGTTTTTCTTTTTCACTTTTAGTTTATCAACTGAATTGCTTGAGGACAAGCAAAGGTTTAAGTTTGGGGGATTAGATACGTCTCCGTCATATCTACTTTTCCTAATGCTTTTCCTCTTGTTTTGGACTCTAATTTGCATGATTTGAATGAAAACTAACCTAGACTGACGTTGTTTCCAGCAGAACTACCATGGTGTTGTTTTTGTGCAAAAATAGAAGTTCCTGGATTGGAATGAAACTTTGTGAGGAATTTTTATACAATAAAAGAGAATTTCTGGAGCCAAGAACCACCGGAGGGGGGCACCTGGGTGGGCACAACCCACTAGGGCGTGTCTGCCCCCCGACGCGTCCAGGTGGGTTGTCCCCACCTGGTGGCCCTGCAGACCCTGAAACCTACACTATAAAATCCTTTTTTTCAGAAAAAAATCAAGGAGGAAGAATTATCTCGTTTCGCGATACATAGCCACTTTCACCTCCTGTTCTTCATCGGGAGGCAAGATCTGGAGTCCGTTTGGGGCTCCAGGGAGGGGGATCCTCTGTCTTCGTCATCACCAACCCTCCTCCATCGCCAATTCCATGATGCTCTCCACCGGGAGTGAGTAATTCCTTCATAGGCTCGTTGGTCGGTGAGGAGTTGGATGAGATTCATCATGTAATCGAGTTAGTTTTGGTAGTGCTTGGTCCCTAGTATCCACTATGTTCTGAGATTGATGTTGCTATGACTTTTCTATGCTTAATGCTTGTCACTTTGGGCCTGGGTGCCATGATTTCAGATCTGAACCGTTTATATTATCACCATTATATCTATGTTCTAGATCCGATCTTGCAACTTATAGTCACCTACTACGTGTTATGATCCGGCAACCCCGGAGTAACAATAGTCGGGACCACTCCTGTGATGACCATAGTTTGAGGAGTGCATGTATTCACTGTGTGCTAATGCTTTATTATGGTTCTCTATTAAAAGGAGGCCCTAATATCCCTTAGTTTCCAATAGGACCCCGCTGCCACGGGAGGGTAGGACAAAAGATGTCATGCAAGTTCTTTCCATAAGCATGTATGACTATTTACAAAATAAATGCCTACATTATATTTATGAACTGGAGCTAGTGTCGCATCGTCCTGGGTTATGACTGTTATATGATAAATATCATCCAACAAATCATCATTCCAATGCCTATGATTTTCCTACATATTGATCTTGCTAAGTTACTAATGTTGTTGTTACTATCGTCACTGCTACAAAACTATTGCTATCATTGTTACCATTACTATTGTTGCTACCACTACTATCAAAACTATCAGATTTCTGTGCTCCTGATCACTTTGCTGCAGATAATTAATCTCCAGGTGTGGTTGAATTGACAACTCAACTAGTAATACTTGCAAATATTGTTTGGCTCCCCTTGTGTTGAATCTATAAATTTGGGTTGAATACTCTACCCTCGAAAACTATTGCGACCCCCTATAGTTGTGGGTTATCATACCAGAAGAGTCCCGAGGAGTCCAGAAGCCAGGGGGCTCGCCCTACCCCCAGGGCACGCCCTGAGGGCTTGTGGGCCCCTCGGGCACCTCCTGACTTGTTTCCAATGCCAAAAATTCTTATAGATATATAAACCTATGAAAAGAACCCTAGATCGGAAGTTCCGCCGCCTCAAGCCTCTGTAGCCATGAAAAACCAATCGGGAGCCCGTTCTGTCACACTGCCGGAGGGGGAAACCATCACCGGAGGCCATCTTCATCATCTCGGCGGTCTCCATGACGAGGAGGGAGTAGTTCACCCTTGGGGCTGAGGGTATGTACCAGTAGCTATGTGTTTGATCTCTCTCTCTCTCTCTGTGTGTGTGTGTCTCTCGTGTTCTTGATTTGGCACGATCTTGATGTACCGCGAGCTTTATTACTATAGTTGGATCATATGGTGTTCTTCCCCCTATACCTTCTTGTGATGAATTGAGTCTTGCTATTTGAGGTTTTATTATGTTGGATTGAGTATTGGATTTTAGAACACTTGATGTATGTCTTGCGATGGGATATCTGTGGTGACAATGGCATGCTCTATTAATTCACTTGATGTATGTGGCACTCAACTTGCGGATTCCAAAGGTGACATTGGGGTAATCCATGCATAGGGGTTGATGCACGTTTTCGTCCTACGTTCTTCGATAGAAACTTTGGAGTGATTCTTTGTTGCACGTTGAGGGATTGTTATATGATCCAATTATGTTATCATTGTTGAGAGAATTTGCACTAGTGAAAGTATGAACCCTAGGCCTTGTTTTCAAGCTTTGCAATACCGTTTTTGCTCACTTTTGTTACTTGCTACCTTGCTGTTTTTATATTTTCAGATTACAAAAACCTATATCTACCATCCATATTACACTTGTATCACCATCTCTTCGCCGAACTAGTGCACCTATAAAATTTACCATTGTATTGGGTGTGTTGGGGACACAAGAGACTCTTTGTTATTTGGTTGCAGGGTTCTTCGAGAGAGACCATATTCATCCTACGCCTCCCACGGATTGATAAACCTTAGGTCATCCACTTGAAGGAAATTGGCCACTGTCCTACAAAACTCTGCGCTTGGTGGCCCAACACGAGTCTACAAGAAGAAGGTTGTGTAGTAGACATCAAGCTCTTTTCTGGCGTCGTTGCCGGGGAGCTGAGTGCTTGAAGGTATATATTTAGATCTTGCAATTGAATCATTTATTTTAATGTTTTATCACTAGTTTGTTTTATAAAATAAAAACTAGAAAAAACGGAATGTGGTTGCCTCATATGCTTCATATATTTAATGTCTTTCATGAAAATGATGGAAAGGAAAATTGTGCTAAATTGTTAGAAGAAGAACTCAATAAAATGTTTGGCATTAAATCTTTGAATAATAAACATGATCGCAATGTTGTTGGTATGAATTCCTTGAATACCATGATGCTAATGATATGCAATGCCATAATCTTGTGGATTCTATGTTTGATGAAGATGATATTTTCAGTCCCCCGAGTTTTGATGAACAAATTTATTATGATGATTGCATGCCTCCTATTTATGATGTTTATATTTATGAAAGTGGGTTTGAAAGAGTGTCAATTTTAGATAACAATTATCCCACTATTTTGGAGGGTGTTGAGTCTTATTATAATGATGAAAGTGGATTTGGAGAAGTCGTGACTTTATTTAGTGATGAATCCACTATTTTGCAAGAGGTTCCAATTGATTATGAGAACAAAGTTGCTATCTATGATGATTTTTGTGACGACATGTATGCTACAAAGAAAAATGATTGTCGGATTCAGGGCTCCGCAGACCCAAGACCGGTTCAAAATCTGGGACATCTGCAAAGAACTCAACCTATCCGGCCTACCAGCTCGTCGCTCCATGGCCTAGCTCGATAAACAAGGAAGAAGATGAATACGACAGTTTACCCAGGTTCGTGCCACCTTGCGGTGTAAAACCCTACTCCTGCTTTGAGGTGGATTGGCCTCATGAGGGGCTCAGGATGAACTAGTACAAGGGATGAACAACCTCACGACGTCTGCTCTGGCGAGGGAATGAGTCGACCAGGTTTGGATCCTCCCTACGGTGGTGGCTATCCTATACTTATAGCGGCCTTGGTCCTGTTCCCCCAAAACGTAGGTGACGGTGTCCTGGTCTAGGGGGTACTCACCACGTCGTCTCCCGACCAGTGGGTCGGGCCGAGGACCCCCACGGTGTTTCACTATTGGGCCAGTTCGGACAGCCCATGCCGCATACAAGGGTGATCCCGCAAGACTTGGCACCCAAGACGAGGCCTCTCCTAAACCCTAGGCCACTGGTGTGTTATATAAACCGAGGCCAGGCTAGTCAATAGAACCCCATATTCACTACTACAGTCTCGTGGTAGATACCTGTACTATGTACTATCCTCATATCAATACAATCAAAAGTAGGACGTACGGTATTATCTCCTTGAGAGAGCCCGAACCTAGGTAAAATCCTGTGTCAATGTTACCATCGCTCCAAGACGACTAGCCTAGGACCCCTATTACGAGATCCGCCGGTTTTGACACTGACATTGGTGCTTTCATTGAGAGCCTGCTGAGTGTTCGTCATGGATTGATGGGATAATCAAGTGATATTCTTTCAATTAGATCTGTTAAATCATCTCTTTTGGTAAATCATTGCTATCGAATTGGGCTATTTTGTTTGCAGTCAAACCAGGATCAGAATTTTTTTAACGACGGAGGTCGTACCCATCGCCTGACAGTACGTTCGATCTGGACACTATTGCGATTACTGAAAGCAAAATTAATTGCAAAGACGTGCTACCCCGCGCGCCACGCAGACTCCCGAAGAAACGCATGCATGCAGCGGTAGCTTAGGGTTGCAGATCCGTCACGTGGATCATTGTAAAAAAGTGGCGATCCAGCCGAGGACCACATGGGCCGATCACACCTCACCTTGGTCAAGCATACCAGGGAAGATTCCCTTCCTTTTGCTTTTTATTCCAGCCCTTGGTTCGGCCGCTGGTCCTCTCTACCTTTTGCTGAAAAGGGCATAGACTAGGGTACTACTAACCTAGTTGGCTAATAGTTTTACAATGGGGTACCCTAGATTAATTTGATTGGTAGTTTCTAGTAGTTTGAGTACCACTACTCCACGTACAAGATCAAAACCAATATATTCTAGGTACTAGTTGACACTAGTCCTGTCCAGACCACTTTCTCTTTTCGCTTCGGTCTGCTACGGTCATCGTAGTCAAGCAGACTTTTTTCCTAACTATGCGTTCAGCACGTAAAATTATTACATGCAGAATATTTTTGGTTGGTTTGTGCTACATTATTTTTTGCAAAGATATTTGGCCGACCCTTCGATCTGGCGAAGTTCTCGACGACCGACTCCTCGTTCGCGGTCTGACAGACGTCAAAATTCGACTGTGACAATATCATGTCCTCACGTCGGTCAGCTGACCTACGCGTTAGAGCCTTCGACAAACCAGCATCCGCATTCAGATCGGGTGCTCCGTATATTGGTCGGGCCGATGCAGTCTTGAGGCACTCTGTCCAGGATGTCTCTCGTCTGCCATCAGTATGGACGTCATCGGATAAATCACCAGGTGCAATCGTTCTAAGTTATTCGCGATATGCATATTAATAATATTTCAAAAAGTATTTTTTGCTGGTCAGCGACTCTTGGTCCTGTAGGTTTTGCAATCAGGTCTACACTTCGGCCGCCGTTTCAAGGCGATCCGATATGCCGTCGTGGCCCCGCGCGCAGTGCGTCCGCAACTCGGGCGACCGTGCGCATCCGGATTTTGTCACCTCGCCGCGCCGACGCCCCGTGTGGAGAATGGCATCGCGCCAAGCTACCTCTCTTTTAATAATTTTTTCGCATAAATAATTCTGTAAAAAATTAATATTTAATTAGTTTTATCATTATTACCTGTCTTGTGCTACTTCATGCATGTAGATAATGTTGTGGCGAGCCGACGTCCTCATTCCGCCTGCATCGACAAAGTACGGGCATCACCTCAGCCCGCATCCCTCTGCCGACATCTCCGTGCGGCCACTCCGCCGTGCCGACCTCGGTGCTCGGGCCATTTTTTATTTAATTATTTACTTCTCTTAAGTTAATTAAGTATAAGAACCATTTTTTAAAAAAGTTTATTATTATCACTACTTGTTATTCCTTTTCTCTGGCACTATTTTATGTGCACAGGTAAATCAACGTCGACTGGTCTACGTCGTCACCTCAGCTTTGCCGCACCGTCGTTTCTTCGAACCGACATCCACATCGCCAACCTGTTTGTGAAACGTCGGCTAACGATGGGGCTCCGGGTCTCGCCCTGCCGACCTGCGCCCTATGAATTTAGGCTTCGTCGTGCCCTCACTGTGGCATTAATGACCCGCATCGACACCGTCCTCGGCACCCATTCTATATTCGTTGAATTATCAACTTCGCATAAATAAACTATGCAATTTTTTATTGCTATTATTTTTGGTTTGCACTATTTTATCTGTGCAGGCACTTTACTTACACCGAGCCGCGCTGTCACCTCCGTCGACCAAATTGTGTTGTCACCTTGACACCCTGCCCTGTGTTGGCAACCCCACATCATCGCTTCATCAACCCACTCGGTCGGAGACTCCGGTGTCACCCGATGACCCGCTCCATCACCGCAGCCGGACTAGGGATTTCACCTCTTTGGAATGCCGAGCTATTCGCTTGGCCACCTCGGGCTTGGTGGCTGGGACCTCGGCCATGGCGAGGACTACGAACCTTGTCGGATCTATCACAGATCAATGGGCGTCTTCATCCCTCCACAAGCCCGAATCGCGTCATCAACACCGAGCACATTAACCAGCTAAGTCGCTTTCATGCTCAAAAACTTTCAGTTTTAAATTTTGTTCGGTTCTACCAAGCATTATACTTTTTGGCAAAAAGTTGTTCGTGTATTACGCCACAATATGCACCTTCTTGACTTAAGTGTTCCACAAGCTGGGATGCCTTGCTCCTGTGTTTACCCCTATGTTCCCGATTATTCGGCTAGGGAGTAAATGGAGCACCTCTGCGATTGTCACGATCGGGTCATCTGGGCTCGGACCTTAGACTGGGTGAAGCCGAAAGCTAGCGCTCTTATTGTTTTCAATCATGGTCGGCACACAACGGAACTCATGAGTACAAAAAATCTATTGCACAAGTCTCATAGTAACAATGAGCAACCGAAGAAAGGTATCGGTGGGGGTACAATTTTCTTCAAAGATGTTTCTTACACTTCGTCAGTAATATAGCATACGTTCCATGAGCGCGCTTCGTCTGTTACATCCCTATGGCCTGATTGCCTGGTTACCGGAAACACCGTCGATATTCTTGACAGGTGGAGTATGTAACACTTTTCGGCCCTTGACCAAAGAGGGAGAAGCCGACGGTTGGTTAAGACGCGTTTAAAGTTCGAGTGAACACAGATATGATATAAGTACTTTGGTACATACAATCATTATACATAAAATTCTTTTACCCAAGTCGCTTGGGGGCTCTTGAATTAGTATGAGCCGTTTTTATTAGTCGCTGCACAGTCTTTTTCTACCACTCCTTTCTCGACTCAGGTGTATGATCAATAGCCGGGTAGCCTGGTTTCTTTCTAAAGCCGCTCGCGTTTAGTTCACTAAGCTGGCCTGAGAAACACTCCGCCTTCAGGATAGGGAGGTTGAAGCCGAGGGCTGACCCACTCGAAGTCTAGAGATCAGATGTGTCATGTCAAAGCACGATGAAAGTACAATTTGAAGACCAATTTCATATTGGCACCAAAACAGCTTGATTCAATCTAGATGTAAAGTTTTTTACACATGTTTGTCTGCCTCTTTTTTTGAGCTTATAACATCTTTCACCTATATTATGTTTCAGGAAGCGGGACATTCTCTTGGTTGAGGTGTTCGGCCTGAAACTCTTTTCCAAAACTATAGTTCGACATCTTTCCTGCTGAACTCCACCTCGGTATTGTCCAAACATACATGACAGTTGAACTTGTCCCCGAGGAGGTACGATCCTAGGGTCGGCCATTTTGCCCAACCCAATTCTCGGAGGCTACTACATTGACAATCCAATGCAGAAAAATTAAGTGCAATATAGCTTTTGAGGAGATTATGATCCTCAGGTTGGTCGGCCGCACCCAACCTGAGTCTCGAGGACTTTGCACACCACTTTTTGTGTCCCGAAGTATTCTGCCGAGCAAGGAGTTGATCCTCAGGCCGATTTTGCAAATCAACCTGAGTCTCAGGGGCTATTGGGATCAGCGGTCTTATGTCATCCTTAAGGTGCATCTCGGGTTTTAGACCGATACACACCTTGAGAGCTACTGGCTATATATCTCGGCAGAGAATAAATTGCACCAATCAAAGTATTGACAAAAAATCGGCCCGCAGTCGGGGCGGTGCACTGTCGGTGTCAAAACCGGCAGATCTCGGGTAGGGGGTCCCGAACTGTGCGTCTAAGGCGGATGGTAACAGGAGGCGGGGGACACAATGTTTACCCAGGTTCGGGCCCTCTCGATGGAGGTAATACCCTACTTCCTGCTTGATTGGTCTTGATGATATGAGTATTACAAGAGTTGATCTACCACGAGATCGTAGAGGCTAAACCCTAGAAGCTAGCCTATGATTATGATTGTTGTTCTACGGACTAAACCCTCCAGTTTATATAGACACCAGAGGAGGCTAGTGTTACACATAGTCGGTTACAAGGGAGGAGATCTACATATCCGAATTGCCAAGCTTGCCTTCCACACAAAGGAGAGTCCCACCCGGACATGGGACAAAGTCTCTAATCTTGTATCTTCATAGTCCAACAGTCCGGCCAAAGGATAAAGTCCGGCTATCCGAGGACCCCCTAATCAAGGACTCCCTCAGTAGCCCCTCAACCAGGCTTCAATGACGATGAGTCCGGCGCGCAGATTGTCTTCGGCATTGCAAGGCGGGTTCCTTCTGCGAATACTTCCTAGAAGATTTTGAACACAAGGATCGTGTCTGGCTTTGCAAAACAAATTCCACATACCACCATAGAGAGTATAATATTTCCACAAATCTAATCTGCTGACAACTTTTCATAACATGACATCATGCTATGGCCCAGTCATAATTCGAACCATTTTTCTCAACCAGCTACTGCACATATTGCAAGGCAGTTTTCTTGGCACGTCTTGTCGAAGCAGAGATCCTGTCCCCTTATCACGGGATTCTCACCAATACAGGTGTGGGTAACCCAACCGCGCCATCAATCACGTCGCTTGGGGAATAAGCAAGTTTACCAGGCAAGTGGGGAGGCACATAGTTTCTTCCGCCCTTATAAAGGGACACGGACTCCTCCTTTTCACCCACGCCTTCTTCTTCCCTGCCCATCCATTCTCGCGCACTCGAGCTCCAGCGCCCAAGTTCGCATTTTCTCCGCAAACCACTCCAAACATGTCCGGAGCGGGAGACATGTGGATGGTCTCCTTTGTTACGGAGGAGAACATTATGAAGCTCCGGGAAGCTGGATACCTGGCCGCAGATATCGCGCACCGGCTCCCAGACGCGGGGTAGATCATCCCTACCCCCGAACCCCACGAAAGGGTTGTATTCCTTACCCATTTCGTCCATGGGCTGGGATTTCCCCTCCACCCATTTGTTCGCGGGCTCATGTTCTACTACGGGCTGGACTTCCACGATCTGGCCCCCAATTTCATCCTCAACATCTCGGCGTTTATCGTCGTGTGTGAGGCCTTCCTCCGCATCAAGTCCCACTTGGGTCCGTGGCTGGAGACCTTCAATGTTAAACCGAAGGTGGTGGTTGGCCAACAATCGGAGTGCGGAGGCGCCATGGTGGGAAAAATGCCCAACGTCACCTGGCTCGAAGGCTCCTATGTGGAGACAGTGAAGGGGTGGCAATCGGGGTGGTTCTACATCACCGAGCCGCATGACACCAACTGGGTGACGGCCCCCGAATTTCGATCTGGCATCCCCACGCGGCTCACCTCCTGGAAAGAGAAGGGCCTATCCTAGGGTTCATCGGTGGAGCTGATCGGACTCCAGAACTGTGTTAAAAACATGATAAGCAAGAAAATCAAGCTTGTCAACGTGGTCCAGGTCATGCTCTTCCGCCGGATCCTCCCGTGTCAAAGACGGGCATTCAATATGTGGGAGTTCGACCCGGCTAAGCACCAGACGCTGCGAGAGCTCTTTGACACGACACACCAGGACATCTGGAGGGTGCTGTTCAAGTCCGGCGAGGTACCTCCTCCCCTTACCAAGGATCGCGGACTTAGCGCAAAGCACCCTGCCAATCCGGTAAGCTCCTTATATCACATAAGATGTTTCTTTCCCCAGTATAATCATGTGGGGGATCTAAGCCTCCACGCCATTTAACAGGAATGGGTCGCGACAGCGGAGCGGATCAATTGTCCAGCCCCACTGCCGAAGGATCCAACAAGGGCTCTCTTAACGGAGTTGCTAGTTCTGGCGCCCTATGAGGCGCCGGAGAAGAAGGCCAAGAAGAAGGCTATGAGGACTAGGAAAGGTCTCCGGCGCAAGGTCGTATCGGACTCATCATCCGGAAACACCAAGGAGCCCTCCTCCCATGAAAACGAGGAGGAGGAAGAGGAAAGTTCTCCCCCCCCCCAGCCGGGGGAGACAAGAAAAGGAAGGCCGCCCCATCAGGGGAAGCCAAAGGTTCCAAGAAGGGAAGGACTCTCCTTCCGGACTGCTCCACGGCGGCCGCTTTTAGCGACGAGGAGTGGTTACCCAGGGACAAGCCCCTGGCAAAGTCGTAAGTATCCGGATACCATAATAGTTCTTGGTATGTTTTATTTTATTACTTCTTATCATGTCAAACATGATCATGCAGCCCATCCAAAGCCCGTATCGACGTATCCTCTTCGGATGTGTGTTTGGGCCCGTCGGAGATGAACAACGATTCACTCCCGACCGCCTCCTCCCCCCACCCTACGGACGGCGTCGAGGTGTTGTCTCAAAGGGTACTGAACCAAGGGGATACAGTTCCGGAAGCTCCCCAAGGCGACATTCCGGACGCTGGGCGCACGAGGGGCAAGACTCCCATGGGCTCTAATGCCGGGGGCAGCAAGTCTGTGCCGATGGCCTCTGTCCATCCAGAGGCATCGGACAATTTGCTGGAAACGCTTCGCGGCGCTTCCATTGACGAAGAGCACTGCACTATCATGAGTGCGGTGGTCAAGAAGGTTCAGTCCACCAAAAGCTGACTGACTGAAGCCTGTGCCAGCCTCCTAACAGGCTTCGAGGTAAGTAATCAAATTATGAGAAAATGTTGCAGCATAGACAGTAGCCCTTGATGCTCTGTTTGGTGTTTGGAAGAAAGGCCGAACAGAGGATCAAATAATAATCACAGGAGTCTAATTAGAATATGTCTATGTGAATAAGCAGGCTCCACTGCTGGCTGCTGCCACTCACACGGCGGAGGTCTCCGCACTGAAGCCGGACCTTGAGCGGTCCGAGGAAGAGCTCGGGCTTACAAAGAGGCAGCTTGAAGATAACAAAGGTAAGTGATACCTCGTCTATTTATTGATAAATAAAAAGGAAACTGGTTGTTAGATCACAGGATCGTCATGAATTTTGCTAGGGGCCACGACCGAAGTGGCGACCCTGAAGAAGGCTTTGTCCGAGGCCTAAGGCAAAGAGGCCAAGGAGCACGCCGAGTGCGAGAAGGAAGAGGCCCGAGTTGGCGAGGTTCAGCAAGAGCTCTAGGAGTTTGTCAAGAAGTACGAGTCCTTGGAGCGTGACTCTAGGACGCAAGGGTCCGAGCTTGCAAAGGCCCTCGAGAACGCACAAAATGCCACGGCCAAAGCCCAAAAGACCCACCAGGAAATTGTGGCGGTCAGGAAGATAGCGGCGGGTAAGGCATTCATTATGCAAAGCAAGCATGTGAAGGAAACTTTCCTTTTACTTACCCGAATTCGGAGCTCTCCAAGAGCGTTCGCGGATCTACCCAGCAGTGGGTCGGATGCCGCGGAGTTCTATCGGGCCGAGGAAGGGAGCTCGGCGGAGAGGTTGTTCTGGTCTCAGTATACTGGGATCGAACATCCGATGCCCTTGAGCGACCAGTTGAAGCAACTGGTCGAGCTTCACAAGGCGTCCGAACTGGCCATGAAGGAACTCATAGTCCGGATGTGGCCTGGCGAGCCCCTGCCTGGCAGCTATTCGGCCTCGTAAGGCGGCTTGTTAATACCTGCCCATGGTTTGAAGTCATAAAGCGGTCCATCTGCATCGAGGGTGCGCGCAGGGCTTTTGCCCGGGCGAAAGTGCACTGGCGAAGATGGATGCCGAAAAGCTGGTGAAGGAGGGGCCGCCGGAGGGCAAGGAGCATCGCCGCCCCGAAAAGTATTATGAAAGTGTCCTAAAGGGTGCTCGCCTTGTGGCACAGGAATGTGCTAAGGATGTAATATTTAAATGAATGTACTCATGTGATCCTGTAATGTGAAACGAGTTCATGTGCGCTATGTAACGCTTGTTGATTTAAAATATTACCTTCTGTGCGGCCGTTTATAAAATTTGAGAGTTGGCCAGTCGTCGGCTTCTGCCCCCATGTAACGAGTACTGAGGTGTTCGGGATAAACCCGATCACTCTTAATCCCTGTTTTGGGTCCTTCGAAGGAGGTGTTCAGCACAACGAACCAGGCAATCGGACTATAAAGCTTTATCACTCTCACTTAGCCATAGAAGTCTACAATTTTAAATTTTGGCGAAGCCCCTAGTATTCGAAAGGCCGAACTTGGGGCACTATGTACGCCTAAATCGGACAAGGCTGACTCCTCGCCCAAAGCAGAAAATATCTTTAAGGATTTGAGACCTCTCGAATAATGACCAGCTCTCGCCGCATCATGATAGTCAGTTTTCGGCTTTCTCTCCTGAGGTGCTCGTCCGAAAGAACGGGGACACAATCGCAATAGTTCTCCCAGTGCTACCTTAGCCGATATAGCGGAACGTAAGGTACCAAAACATGGGAGCCGGGCAAACCCAACTATTGACCTAAGACATGATTCGGAGATGATGCATATAATGCTATAAGTTCGGGGTGCCGCACTGTCGAAAGTGTTCGGACTTTTCATGTCGTTTTATGGGGTACACTGAAGCCCCTAGCACAATGGTCATATAAGAATGTACGGGTGCGACTTGTCGTAAGTAATCAGACAGGAAAAAAAGATAAAGGAATGCAATAATGAGCTGATGTTGTACATTGTTATTTAAATGATACGTCAAAGCGTATGCATATACGTAAAAATAGGCTATTTGACATGTCCTATCCATGGTCAAGCTGCGTGTGGGTATACAAAACAGGTATATCAATCGTTATCAGAGACCACCTGAGGATTCCCTTGTACGCCAAAGCTTCTTGATTCCTTGGTGTTTCCTTCCCATGATGGGTTCGATAATCAGACGATCGGAGAGGGCCTTCAGAGAATAGGGGCCTGAAAGGAAGAAAATGTTAGAGGTATATGGGTCCTGAAGCGGTTGAGCCGCATTGTGGGCCATGCCATGGCCGTGCCTTCGCCTATGCCCATGGTATCTTGAGTGCGTAATTATGTGCGCGCGGCGCAAATTTCGCTGCTTGACTGGGACTAGGACGGAGGCCCAATTGCTAGGCGAGCTCTAAACGTGCCTGGCGATCCTCTTGCAGGGTACTCCGGACTTGCTTGAAGGTGTCCGGGGTCTTTTTCGCCAAATTGGCAGTTTGCCTCATAAGGCTGCTTTGCGCTTCTGCTATGAGGGCCGCAGTGTGCTCCTCCGTGCAGAGCGAGCGTTCTGTGTTTCCATTAACTATTATAACCCCGCGAGGTCCTGGCATTTTGAGCTTGAGGTACGTATAATGCGGTACCGCATTGAATCTGGCAAATGCAGTTCGTCCGAGCAGTGCATGATAGCCACTTCAGAAGGGGACGATATCGAAGATTAACTCCTCGCTTTGGAAGTTGTCCGGAGATCCGAAGACTACTTCTAGTGTTATTGAGCCCGTGCAACAGGCCTCTACACCTGGGATGACACCTTTAAAGGTGGTTTTGGTTGGTTTGATCCTCGAAGGGTCTATACCCATTTTGCGCATTGTATCCTGATAAAGCAAGTTCAGGCTGCTGCCACTGTCCATAAGGACTCGAGTGAGGTGAAATCCATCAATGATGGGGTCAAGGACCAATGCGGCAGAACCGCCATGACGGATACTGGTGGGGTGGTCCCTGCAATCGATGGTGATTGGATAAGAAGACCATGGGTTGAACTTTGGGGCGACTGGCTCCATCGCGTAGACGTCCCTTAGTGCACGCTTCTGCTCCCGCTTGGGAATATGGGTTGTGTATATCATGTTTACCGTTTTCACTTGGGGAGGAAATTTCTTCTGTCCTCCTGTGTTCGGCAGCCGGGGCTCCTCGTCGTCGTCGCTATGCAGCCCCTTTTCCTTATTTTCGGCATTCAACTTGCCGGCCTGTTTGAACACCCAGCATTCTCTGTTGGTGTGGTTGGCTGGTTTATCGGGGGGGTGAGTTTGACACGAACGATCGAGTATGCGGTCCAAGATGGAAGGGCCCGGATTGCTTCTTTTGAACGGCTTTTTCCGCTGACCGGATTTAGACCCACTGAATCAGGCATTAACTGCCGTGTCTTCGGCGTTGTTGCCGTTGTCACAGCGTTTGTGTCTGTTGCGACGTGGCCCGCCGTTGCTATCTTTGGCATCCGAATTTCCAGGGTTTCTTGATGTGTTGTTGCTGCGAGCCAGCTAGCTATCCTCGCCCGCACAAAAGCGGGTCATGAGTGTCGTGAGGGCTGCCATGGACTTCGGCTTTTCTTGGCCGAGGTGTCGGGCGAGCCACTCGTCGCGGATGTTATGCTTCAATGCCTGAGGCCTTAGCATCCGGACAGTCGATGATTTGGTTCTTTTTAGTTAGGAACCGAGTCCAGAAATTCCTGGCTGATTCCCCTGGCTGTTGGGTTATGTGACTCAAGTCATCGGCATCCGGTGGTCACACATAAGTGCCTTGGAAGTTGTCAAGGAATGCGTCCTACAAATTCTCCCAACTGCCAATGGAGTTTGCCGGCAGGCTATTGAGCCAATGCCGAGCAGGTCCTTTGAGTTTTAATGGGAGGTACTTGATGGCATGTAGATCGTCACTGCGTGCCATGTGGATGTGGAGGAGGAAATCTTCAATCCATACCATGGGGTCTGTTGTGCCATCATATGATTCAATATTCACGGGTTTAAAACCTTCGTGATCCATTACTTCATCAGTGAAGCATAGGGGGTGTGCGGCGCCTCTGTGCTGGGCTATATCACGATGCAGTTCATACGAGTCTTGTCTGCTATGTTCGGCCCGGACGGATTTTCTTTTAGTATATCCGGCATGACAGTTGTCGTCACGCGTTGGGGGGCGCCCCCGTGATCCATAGATCGGTCTTCTATGTCCTGCTTTGTTTTCCAATACGTCTCGCAGGTCCTGCGTGTTGCCCCGGGCCTCGGTGTTTTTGTTTAACTGGCGACGGGGTGCGGGCTGGACTTCGGGCTGATACGCCTCTTTGTCTCGGCCACGAGGTGGCCGGTCAGCCGCATCATACGCTGGTAGTGTAGGCTTTAATGCTTCCTCCTCGAGTTGGGGTAGCAACCTGCGCTTTGGGTAACTTTTGGTTGGGTGCTCGAGTTCATATTCCTCGACTGCCAGCACCTCGGTCCATCTATCCGCTAGCAGATCTTGATCAGCTTGAAGCTGATGCTGCTGTTTTTTCAGGCTTTTTGCTATGGCTATAAGCCTGCGCTTGAAGCGCTCCTGCTCGACGGGATCCTCATGCACGATAAATTCTTCGTCGCGGAGGCTCGCCTCATCATCGGAGATGGGCATGTAATTGTCATCCTCTGATTCTCCGTCTGCCGCCTGTTCCTTAGGTCTAGCTTGCCCATCCTCCCGCTCGAAGCCTAGCTAGAGGGGATTGTCTTCGTCTTCGGCACTGTCCATAGCATTATTGTCTCTTGTGCCGGTATCTCTGCTTTTGCTATGGGGGGCTTAGAGCGGCGCCAATGACGCTGGTGCTCAGATTGCTTCTTGGGGGGATTATCCTTGATTGCCTTATTGCCATAGCTTTCTTTGGGGGTGTCCACCATGTATATATCATATGATGAGGTGGCTGTCCAGCGCCCTGTGGGCGGTGGTTCATACCGCCGATGTCTTCGGAGCCGAAATCAAGCATGTCGGTTAAGTCGTCGATAGTGGCTATTAAGTGGGTGGTGGGTGGGGAATCAATTTCTTCGTCGTCCGCTTCCCACTCAAGCCGAACATAGTTCTGCCAACGGTCTCCTGACAAGGAGAGAGACCTCAATGAATTTAGCACGTCAACCAAGGGTGAGTGTTGAAAGATATCCGTGGAGGTAAACTCCATGATCGGTGCCCAATCAGATTCGATAGGCACGGACGCAGGAGGTTCGGAGCCTATGGCCCGGGACAAATCCAAGGGTCCGGCAACACCGGTCTCATAGGAGGTGAAGTCAGTATTCGGCTCTATCACCACTGGGTGTGCGGCCTCCATGGCGGGGTCCATCCACCCATCCTCGGATGACACGATCTGCTCCGGATTGAGGGCCGGAGTAGCCACAGGTGTGATCTCCCAAATACCATCTGGCGGCAAAGCTAAGTCATGCTCATCGCGATTGTGCGGCGCACCTGACATGGGCTCGAATCCGTCGAAGATCAAGTCTTCGTGGATGTCGGCAGTATAGTTCAAGCTTCCAAACCTGACTTGATGGTCAGGGGCGTAGCTCTCGATCTGCTCCAGATGGCCAAGCGAGTTGGCCCGCAATACGAAGCCGCTGAATACGAAGATCTGTCTGGGGAGAAAAACCTCACCCTGGATCGCATCTTTGCCAATGATCGAAGGAGCCATCAAGACTTATGGTGACAACATAGTGGAACTCTCAATGAAAGCACCAATGTCGATGTCAAAACCTGCGGATCTCGGGTAGGGGGTCCCGAACTGTGCGTCTAAGGAAGATGGTAACAGGAGGCGGGGGACACAATGTTTACCCAGGTTCGGGCCCTCTCGATGGAGGTAATACCCTACTTCCTACTTGATTGATCTTGATGATATGAGTATTACAAGAGTTGATCTACCACGAGATCATAGAGGCTAAACCCTAGAAGCTGGCCTATGATTATGATTGTTGTTCTACGGACTAAACCCTCCGGTTTATATAGACACCGGAGGAGGCTAGGGTTACACACAGTCGGTTACAAGGGAGGAGATCTACATGTCCGAATTGCCAAGCTTGCCTTCCGCGCAAAGGAGAGTCCCACCCGGACACGGGACAAAGTCTTCAATCTTGTATCTTCATAGTCCAACAGTCCGGCCAAAGGATATAGTCCGGCTGTCCGAGGACCCCTAAACCAGGACTCCCTCATGCACCACCTCGGAAGCAGTCCGGCATAAAGCTCAGGCGCTAGTGGTTGGCTCCATAGAGGGCATTTCCGGCATTAATCTCGGCTAAACTCCTTCAACTTTTTTGAACCAAGGTGATTTATGACACCTCGGATATAGTCCGGCGTTGGAGCTTCAACATAGTCCGGCATTGGAGCTCAGATATATTCCAGCGTTAGAGCTGGGAAGCGGTCCGACGTTTGTGCTTGGCTGCAAAAGATACCTCGAATGCAGTCTGGCGTTGGAGCTCAGACGAAAGAGGACACCGCCGCACGGGAACAACTTCAAACCCGATGTGTGGCGTAAAAAGTAACAAGGCATTTCTAAAGGCCGGAAACTTAAAGGGGCTCCTCGGATACATGATGTGTAAACTCTTCGGATGGACTTCGGCGATCCTCAAGGTCGAAGAAGAGAAGATTTTTTGAACCAGTTTTCAAGACCGACGACCGAAGATGAAGAATAGTTCAGAAGAATCGAGGAGTGTCCCCAACTTGAGGACCGGTTCAGGGGGCTACTGACAGTGTCCTGGACTAGGGGGTACTCACCACGTCGTCTCTCGACCAGTAGGTCGGGCCGAGGAACCCCATGGCGGTTCACTATTAGGCCAGTTCGGATAGCCCATGCCGCATACAAGGGAGATCCCGCAAGACTTAGCACCCAAGACGAGGACTCTCCTAAACCCTAGGCCTCTGGTGTGTTATATAAACCGAGGCCAGGCTAGTCAATAGAACCTCATATTCATTACTATAATCTCGTAGTAGATACCTGTACTAGGTACTATCCTCATATCAATACAATCGAAAGCAGGACGTAGGGTATTATCTCCCCGAGAGAGCCCGAACTTGGGTAAAATCCTGTGTCCATGTTACAATCGCTCCAAGACGCCTAGCCTAGGACCCCTACTACAAGTTCCGCCGGTTTTGACACCGATGGTAGGCGGGAAAGGATCCCACAATGCACAATTTGAAAGGGGACAAGTAGTACATCTTATCCTGACGAAAGGTGGTCTTCGCTTGCAAAGCTTCTGGTCATGACACTGCGGTGGGCTCAGCGATGACATATGTCCTGTCATCCTAGTGGTCTTATTCTTGTTGCGCGGGAATGGAAACCTTTGCCTGAGTCCTCGGGAACCCACGCCTGCGCTTACCTCCTTGGCACCAAAGAGAATACTGCCTCTTCTGCGCCTGCTGGCACCCGCCTGACCTTGGTCGTCACGGCTTGCATCATCACAATCTCATGAGGACACCTGCATGGAAATCTCCTCTTCTCAGGAGGCTGCCTAGGGAGGGTGCTCCCTCCGGAGGTCTTGGTGTCGTCTGCCTCGCGAGGCTTGGCCCCTTGCGAGGGTCTTGTCTTGGCGGTCTTGTAGATGGGTTGTACAGGGCTGTCGATGAAGCTGTGTCGTGGCCCACTGGTAGGCAAGTCTGGTTACCCTAGTTCCCAGAACGCCGACAATAGCCCCCGGGCCCAAGGCATGCTCGGACTTGGCTTCGAGGCGAAGCCAAAGGTCAAGGGCGAAGTGCCATGGGCCCCAATTGCCTACGGGCTAGGCCGACACGTGGCGCTTGATGGGACGTGGGCGTCTCCTCTTCCCCATGAGCGGTAGCAACTGCCCAGGCTGACAAAAGTCTGGCGCCCGCTACTGAGCCATCATTGCCTTTTCTAGCCCCACTTCAGATCCCCTTTCTCCCAGTCGAGAGAATCTCTAGATCCGGTCGTGTTCCTCCTTCCTTCAAGATCTCGCGAATGGCATCCTCGAAGGCGAAGCTCTCCGCTTCGGCTGCGAGCTCCTCCTCCACTCTTGCGCCGGCCCTAGGCACGTCCTCCATCAACGAGGAGAAGCACCTCACCACGGCACTCCCGCTGACTACGAGTGACGACAACGAGTGGAGCAAGACTGTCCTCCGAGCCGGCTCCGCCGAGCAATGGTCCCTGGCGCGGACGTTCTACCCCTTCTTCCTCCATAGTGTCTTTTGTGGGGCTCGTCCCTCCTTTCTCCGGGGTCTTCACCGCTGTCCTCATATATTAATAATATAGCATACTAATATGACTAACTATTCTATGAGTGAGCTATAAGATTGGCTATAAGTGACATAGCAAATTCGTATACCGAAAAAGGCTTTCGCCCTGCTTTATATATAAAGCAAACCACCGAGCATAAGGTTCAACAAAGGGTACCAACAATAAAACACACACAGCCGCCGCACGCAAGGTCCCACAACATAGCACAAACTATAGTACTAAGGATCTACTGACGGAACAGCTCAACAAGCCCAAAGAAAACAAAACTAGACTACAAAAAAGGACACATCTGTGACATTTTGGCCCGAACGAAAAGTTTTTCTTTCATGCTTATGACACTTCTATAACGATAATTGTGACAAAACCACGTATCATCATAGATGTGGTGGGCTCCTACTTCTATGACAAAAATCATGACAGAAAATGATCTTTTCATCGTGGGCGGGCCGGGGACGCACTTACATGACATTTTATGGGCCGTCCATGACAAAAAAATCATGGTAGAAGCGAGGGGAGGAAAATTTCGGAAAATTACCGGTTATGATGGGTGGTCGGGGCCGAGCGATGCACGGATTCCATGCGCGTTTCTCTCATACACGTACGTGTGTGTGTGTGCGAGGCGTTGGGCTCTAACTGAACCCGAGCGAGGCGTTCGCTTACTGAACCCGAGCGATTGCACTAGCTACATTACTGATCCCAAGTGATCGATCCCTTTGCTGTTAACTGAACCCAAGTGATTCCTTCACTATTGCTGCTAACTGAAGCCGATCGGACCTGCCTCTTTATGAATAGTTCCCGGTGGGGGTTTGGATGAATAGGACCCCGATCGAGGAGGCCGCCATACCTGAGCCGGTTGGGGTGGATGAATAGGACCCGTGGAGGCTCCATGAACAGTAGTCGTCGAGGCTGGATAAATAGTAGCCCATGGATGAACAGTAGCTGGTGGAGGCAGGAGGAAGGTCGGGTGGATGAATAGTAGCAGGTAGAGGCTGGAGGAAGTCGACGGTGGATGAACAGTAGCCCATGGAGGCTGGAGCGAGGCAGTAGACGGTGGATGAACAGTAGCCCGTGGAGTCCCGTTTTGCAGTACGCCACACCCCTCCTGATGAACAAGAGCCCATTTCGACCGTAGGCGCTCCAACACAAGTCTGTTTCCTCCATTTTGTCGTACACCACACCCCGCCCGATCAACAGCACCCCGTTTTGACAGTAGGAGCTTGAACACAAGTCCGTTTCCTCCGTTTTGCGGTATGCCAGACCCCTCCCGATGAAAAGGATCTTGTTTCAACCGTAACCGATCAAACAAAAGGTTGTTTGCTTTGTTCTGCGGTATGCCAGGCCCCCGTTTCGGCTGTTCTGTCCAAGCTGGTTGGCTCCCAATGAACACGACGCATTATGACCCAGTCTATTGCCTCCCGATGAACAGGACGCTATTTCTCCGTTCTGGCCCAGCCGATGAGCTGCTAATGAACAGGATGCCGATGCTGATGTTCGTTGCCTCTCTATGTACACGAGCACTGGCTGTACATATGCGCAAGTAGGCGTTTGAGACCCCGCCCGTATGTACGTACATGGCCATATTTTTGGCATTTGGCTATATGTATGTGTACACAGTTTTGACTGGACCACCTGAACTGCTACGTCGGGGCTCTACAACTTTACGTGCTGCTGCTTGCTCGGCCATGGTTCATCATTGCAGAGAGACCGATCGACCAGTATGTACGTATACGTTCGCGACCAGACAGACAACGCTACGTACGCTTCGACCGGGTGGGTCCCATCTATTAGGGAGGATAAGGACACACTTCCTCGCGTGCGAAGATATAGCTGATGGGTCCCGGCTGTCAGGGGGAGGAATCATTTTTATTTTGTGAGTAATAAGGAGGCACTTCCTTGTGTTCGAAGATGTAGCTGGTGGGTCCAGCTGTCAGACCCACAGCCCTAAAGTCCTCTTTTGATGGCTGTCGTCCATCGACCTTGTTGACAATGAGGCGCCGAGAGCATCAAGGCGGTGGACGACAGTGAGGCCTAGGAAGAGAATGACGCGGCGCCAGAGAAGATGAGGCAGGTGGATGCCCACCCGGAGGGGAGTACGAGGGTTCACTGGTTCGGCTGCGGCATAAGGCTGCCGTCGTCGGAGAATAACAGGGGGAGTGGGTGAGTAGAGTGATGGCATGGCCAACAGTGGCAGCACAGTCGGCCACGGGAGGCAGTCGTAGGCGGTCCGGCCGGCGCTGGTTTCGGCGGCTGGAGCAAGAAGATTAGAGATTGAAGAAGCAGTTCGGCCGTTGGATGTTAATCCAACAGTCACTGCTGCTAGAATTGTTTGTTGACTAGGTTAACATAGCCCTACATACATGTCAACTTAGTAGGCCCACAAGTCAGCCTCCGAATTAGGTGGGTCCGAGCTAGCAGGGGGATGAATCATTTTTCTTGCGAGTAATAAGGAGGCACTTCCTTCCGTGCGAAGATGTAGCTGGTGGGTCCCAACTGTCATGTGGGGGACTTTTTTGCGTAATAAGAATGAACATCCTTGCATGCGAAGATTGTAGCTGGTGGGTCCAACCTGTCAGGGGGAGGAGTGGTTTATACTCACATAATAAGGATGCACCAACTTGCGTGCAAAGATGTAGCTGGTGGTTCCAGCTGTCAGACTCTAGATGTACTCCATGTTGGCTCCGTTGTTCATCATGCATTGTCGAGCGGACCACGGCGGTGGATGACGACGAGGCCTAAGATGGGAACGATCTGGAGTCATGGAACAAGGGGCACTGGAGTCCCTGGCGGAGGGGAGTACGAGAGACTGGTTCTGCTACCGGGTGAGGCTGTCTTCGCCGGAGAATAACAGAACATGTGCAAGAGTACATGTTTGACCTAGCCACTATTGGGAGTAGGGTGGGGCGGCAATGCCTGTGCAGCAGCACAGCTGGCCACGGGAGGCAGATAGAGGCGCTCCAACCGGCGATGGTTTTGGTGGCTGGAGCAAGAGCAACTAGATTAGAGATTGAAGAAGCAGGATCGCCGTTGGATGTCATTCCAACGACTACAGATGTCAGAATAATTTGTTGACCTTTTGTTAGACCATTAAATCGTTTTGTTCACTAAATGGACAACACCTTGCCCAGGCTTCGTCTAGTGGGCCAACAAAGTCAGCTACGAAAGCTGTGGCAGAATGCAGCCCATTTATTTAGGTTTTACAACCCATTTCATTTTGTTTGCTAATACATCTATTTCTTGGGCTAGATAAAAATAATAATGCCGATTTACTATTTATGATAATTTACATCGCATTTGATTATTTATTCGAATACACCTATTTACTGGGCTAGGTGAAAAATAATAGTGCGTACATGCAACCCCTTTATCATTTCATATAATTTACAAGCCATTTGATTTTAGTAGAAATGGATCCATTTTCTGGGATGGGTGAAAAAACAATGATGGTATGGACTGAACATCTCATATTAAAAATAATATTGAGATAGGAATATTATTAAAAAAATTAAGTTGGGGTTTATCTTATTATATAAAAAATGAACCGAGCTATGCATTTTATTAAAAGAAACATCGGCTAGGCTTCGCTTATTTTAGGATCTTGGGTACAACAGTCAGCCCAGTTGCATTGCTGATATTCAACAAAAAAGGCGTGTGTAGTACAATACAACTTTACATGGCTACTTAGCCCATATTCAACGACGCCTAAAAAGGCCCAAACAAGGCTTCTGTACAATTTTTTGAAGTCACTGAGCTCAATTAATAACTTCATAAAAAAGTTAGAGTACAGTGGAACCAAATTAAAAGCTATCATGAGTGAAGAAATAATTCGACGGTCCCACTTGTGTGTTTCTCTCTGTGTGTGAGAGAGAGAGACCCATCGTTCGATGCTTGTAAATACATCTTTCAGCCATATGCATTGCTGATACTCAGTAAAAACTTATATAATTGACACAATCATATAGAACATCATAGCACACTGAACTTGCATACAAAAATTTCACGCAGGCGACACAATCAGGGTGGGAGCAGTGGATCGCTATAGGTAGGGCTATGTTGAAACCAACGAACTCGTACATAACCATTCATCGTCTTTATCAATGATGACGAAATATCTTAAATGTTGTGCAAAGAAAACAGACAGACAACACAATAAGTTCTGCTAGCACATTAAGTTGGCGTACACCTCTTTCTAAAATAAGTTCAGGTAGAAAAATAGAACATGTCACAATCAAACGTACTGGCACATCAGTGCTTCACACCGATAGCTCGGGTTTAACTAGTATGTGAGAAGATTTAGTTGTTACCTCAAATTAGAGCACATCCAGGCAGCCAGCCCTACCTCTTCTCCCAAAGAAACAATGGTCTCGGCCACGTGACGGAGTAGGCCCTATGCCATCCATTGTTCCAAGAAACACAGGGAAAGTCTGATGTTGACTCCTGCAATGGACGTCATCGACGGACCCTAGCACCAGCGGTGGCATGACTTCGATTGACGGATTGACCACTTCTTTGGCATGCTCGAACACTCGATACAGGTACATCCTCCGCGGCGACCTTGGTGACGATGAATAGTACAACCCCGGTTCCTGCACCGGTATCTCAACACCAATCACCTTCGGTATGGTGGACGGCTTCCTCATCCATGCCATAACCGTCATAGCACAGCTGCCTTGAGGAACAAACATACATATGAGCTCACCTCCTAGGTCATTGATAAGCTCATTCATGGACTCGCTGTTCCAAGCATGTCGAGGCATGCCGTGGAAGGTAAGCTTTGTTAAAAACTCAACCTCAGAGGGCACCGAGCCCCATCCTGGGTGCCACCGATCAAAGCTCACCAGCGCGCCATCGCAGAACAAACGCTGGGAAGATTCAAACATACGACTGTAGTCGAAAGTTGTCCGGAACCTAACAAAGAAATCAGCCGGTGGCGGACAGACTTCGACGAGCAAGTCACTTATTTGGATGCTATGCACAATTCTAAGAGCTTTGAAAAGGTCGTCCGGCGAGACAGGAGGCCGGTCGCCGTTGATGGTTACCATCAGCACTTTGCCGACAAACTGGTCGTCAAGCGCCGCCATGCCACTGTTCAGCGACAACACACAACACCTGAAGGCAGGATGGACCTCAGGATCTCCGACTCGGAGATCTGCGTTGACCGACAACATGATAGTGCGCTTGAGTACAGGGAGTACAGGAGGGGGATTTGGGGGAAGTGCAGTAGGAATCGAGATTCCAGAGGTGGGGGAGGGGCAGGAGATTGGGGATGAAAAGGTAGCATGAATTCCGAACACGCGCCAATATGCTCTCAGCATGCAAGCGCATGAAAACACCGGTGGTGCCCACATGTTGGCCTAAGAGTCCATTTTCTTTCATTTTTGAGCACCTGACCTGAGAGTCATAATTGACCTATTTGGCATTGCGTTACTACTCGGCCCATATTCAACGACACCTCACTGGCCCAAACAAGTGTACATAATCGAAAAGACAGTAAGCTCAAATTATAGCTTTAAAAAAGGAGACATACTCTGAACACTAGAGAATGGTGATGACCTCATTTAGCCCACCAGCAGTTCGAGACAGTAAACAGTTCGAAACAACAATATATACAACATTCAAACACTGACTAGTGACTAGTACTGACATAAACATCAAGACATGATAGTTCATAAGAAGTCTTGCTACACCACCAGAACGCACCGATGCAGCGCTCAGACTCTCATGATCCATACTAGAATGGCATTCTAAATAGACGTAACTATTACATAGTAAGAGTGACATAGACGAGGATGACCAAATGACAAGGAATATGCATAACAAAAGAGAGAAATACCCATCCAGAACAAGCAGCAAAGACAACAAGTCATTCTAAGAGGGACGATCCAACCCCATCATAATTTGGAACCCCGCTTCAGCCACCAATGATTTGGATACACCAGAATTCCACCGTTTCGACGCAACAACCGAATTACCTATCAACCTGCAGGCTTGAACCACATCATTGCCCGTCGGACTTGAGACATCCAAGGATCAAAGTTAAACCATATGCCTTTGTCATTCTCACCTTCTTTTAGCTGCAGGTTGTATCATTGACAATCAGGGGAGTATGCTCCCGAAGTCCTAGGGCACACCGTCTAGACACAGTTTCCCCTAGCAAACTGAGCCTCTCTGCCATCAAGGTCCTTGCCAATGGTGATCTCCTGGTTAATCGTATAATTGAGTCTGAGAAATAGAGAGTGTGAACAAAGGTTGTTTACCCGCCTCCAACTCAAAAATCCTAAAGGCCCCAGCAAGCTGGTATTCTACTCATAGACGTAAAAACCACTATCCGGATACTTTCGTATTTCACGGTGCTTGTACACAGTGGGTTTTTGCAATATAACTTTTCTGGCTCATGTGTGTGAATGATCATCAGTCTTTTGCGTCGTCTGGTTGAGCGAGGAACTAGTTGTGCTTCCCTGTTTTTGGCAAAGGTGGTGTGATTACAAAGGGCAATAACTGTAGGGACACTGCATCATATCAAAAAGGACGGGCATTGTTAATGTAAGATCAGTGTTGTTAAGAGTATGAGTAGGATAATGCAAGAAACAACATTGATCTATCCTTGTTGGAACTGAGAGGAAAATACATGGAAATGTATACTGGGTTCAAAAATACAGAAGTGCCATGCATGGTTATACTCATGTTATGTCGCAATCGATTCTTCACAGAAAACTACCATGTCATGCATGTTATGTAATCATGTTCTGTCTTCACAAACAAATTCTTCAACGAAACTAACAAACCATGCATTGTTATATACTCATGTTCTGTGGGAAATTTTTTTGTGAGGATATTATTCTAGCCATTGATTGTTGAAGGGCGAATATAGGTATGTACACATAGTAAAGCATTACAACATTTTAGTACTTCCAAATATAGAGTTCTCCATATGCACATTTACTTCCCTAATGTATGGTTAGACGAAACCAACAGTGTGATGCATGTTTCTACATCATGAAAATGAGGAAACTAATGTGGCTATTGATACACACTCATATTTAGTTGTATATGTATTACTATAAAGTAAGAAGAATATCCATATCTTCCTAACCATTTGATTATTCAATGGTACAAATTGGTTGTGATGACATGGTCACAATCGCATGAATTAACTCATTCCAAATATAGCTGTTTTATGGTGACTCTAATACATTGCCATAGTTCTACTCAAATTCTGCTCAAACAAGGATATTGAAATCATGACAAAAAGTTCAAACAGTGTCATGGCGTTATCATTAAAATCAGACGAAAACAACTTACACGCGTCGTCCCAGCAATACGTGGTGCCATCTGCTTTGTTGATCGCGTAGATGATGCCATTGTGTTCAATAACACCATCGAAGTGTGTATCAGCTTTGACGATCCACTGCGAGGTGACTCGTCTCCAGCTAAAGAAGGCACCGGCGGAAAGATAGGCGAGTCCATGGTCAAACAAGGCAATTAGCTTGAAGTCTGCCTAATCCGCATATCGTGTGGGCACTTGGCACATTACAATCTTCTGCAAAACAAGTTCCATCCAACTGATGTGGTAATATAGATGACTTGGACCACGATGGTAAAACCTTACATAATCCAACCGAGGAAGGATAATCTCATGGGAGGTGTGGAAGTTCATCAGCACCAACTTTTTCCCGTCTTCTGTGACGACGGCCATCCAGTGGGAGTTCATGCGGACCTAGTACATACCTGCCAATAAGTTTTGGGCAATGGTGATCGGACTGAAGTCGAGGGGCAAGATGTACGACGACCCACTACATACCTGGAAAGAAGTTTCGGCTAATGGAGGTCGGATTGAAGTTGAGGGGTGTCGGGGATATACCCCGCAGTGTATCCCGGCCGGATATATGACCCGGTCAGACTTGGAGACTCACGAGTGACCTGCCCTGACGCGGTGACTGACTGGTGAACCGCCTGAGACTGGAAACTCACTGGTTACCCGAAGGGCGAGTTAGATGAATAACAAGGCCCAAGGCCCAGAAGGCGGCTTATGAGAAGACTGGCTCAAGGTGCGTGTCTGGTGGGCCGGCTTAAGAGAAAGGCATAAGGAGTTTTCCCTTACAAAGGAAGCAAGACTAGGACTCGACTTGTAATAGAATTGTCCTAGTCCTACTAGGACTCCACATGTAACCCGCACCTTCAACTTATATAAGGAGGGGCGGGGCACCCCAAGAGGGACAAGTTTCACAAGTTAGGGTTAGAGAAACAAGTCTATAGCTCTCGAGATAGAGCACCCTTGTAATCACGTTTATTATCGTCAATGTCAATGAAGCAGGATGTAGGATTTTAGCTCCACCGTGAGGGGCCGAACCTGGGTAAAAACCTCACATCTCTCGATTCCGACCAACCCCTTCAGGATCGAGAGAGAAATTAGGGTTGTGCGTGAACGTGAGCCGGTGAGCCATCGTATCCAGAGACGAGTCGATATTTGTATTAACGGCTGCCCTGCAAACTAAGGCGAAGATCTGCTTTGGCGAAGTCGCCAATATTTGTATATCCACTGGATGAACAAAACATCATTACATGAGCGGTTCTGGAGAAAATTGGATTTGATCATTGTTTTAGCGACACGGGAACACCAGAGGCATTGAAAGGAGCAAACAACGGCGACTCCATCACTGATTCCAGCCAGCGCACGATTCCAAACATTCCACACCAAAGTTCACCAGATATTTCGCTGCTAGCCAAGTCAATCGATTACGCTGGCCGGCTTTCGTATGTCCGTATGTCAAGTTAGAGTGCAACTTGGTTTTCCAATGTTCAAGGAATAGTCTAAAAGCAAGAGCCCATCCCTGGTAGAAATCAAAAGAAGAAAAATAGCATGATTTGCCTTACGTGAACATACATGATTCCAACACCTGATCGGATTGACAAGTCAACACCAAGCTTGGACGAGGCCACGGATTTAGGCTCTCGGCTTCCGTTTTCATCTCTGAGCCACCATCGTCGAGCGCGTCCCTGACTGCCGCCCATCCGCATGGCCCTGCTGGACCGGCACCCCTTGAACTCGCAGCCACCCCGGCTCGCGCCTCTGCTCTACTCCGCATGCTACCGCCACATTAAGCCACCCTGGTTGCAGCACTGCTTCACCGCGAGTTGTTGCTCCCACCGGATTCCATCTCTAAACCACCGGCCTCATTTTTTCTACAAGAGCCTGTCAGGACCCCAACTCAATGCCACATCGATCTAGCATGTAACACCTCATATCACTTTGCGGCCTCACGCACGGTATCCCCATGGGTGTCGCCTTACCTTTGCCCGGGACCGTTTGCGCATTTTGGCACACGTATATGATGGTGTCGCTAGCATCCATATGATAAAGAGCCCGGGCTGACATGGCTAGTCGTAAACCCAAAGTGGCACTAACTTACAGGGACAGGCATCCATGACCCAGCATCGAACGTGTCGGTCATCAACGAGTGAATCCAGGCTGTAGCACTGGGCTAACAGGACTCCGGTGAACCGGGCTGTAGCGGGCTAGCAGGACTCCGGTATTCATCGCGTGACATTTCCCCGAAAGGACAGACACAGGATCGAAGAAGGACACATGCCGGCCAGCCTAGGTGTTCCGGAGCAGTAGCAAGCTACCAGGGCTCAGTGGAAGCACTAGGAGGCATTTCCCGGTAAGAGAGACTACTAAGGATAAACAACTAGGTAGTCAAATCCCACACATAGCAATACACATTACATGTACGCATAACATGCAAGTATGTGTTGTACAACATGGCATCACAGCATAACTCAACAACTCAAATAGATAAAGGCTCAGAAGAGCCATCATAGCATTTATTGCAAACAGGGGTCACAAAACCCATCATACAGAGCATACAAGCAACAAGCGGAAGCATAACATGTCTGAGTACAGACGTCTATAAATGAAAAAGGCTGAAAGCCTGACTATCTACAACATCCGACCAAGATCGTAGCTGAGGTACTAGCTACTAGTAGAAGTCCACGAGAACACTAGTAAGACAGAAGTCTCCGCTGCAAAAACATAAATAAAGCAACATGAGTACAAAGGTACTCAGCAAGACTTACATCAGATCCTATCATACATGCATTTGTATCAAGAGGGTAATGTGGGGTTTAGTTGCAGCAAGCCAGCTTTGACTCTGTGGCTATCCTGTTCTACGACTACCAGAAACTCTGGAGGTGAGACAACGTACACGAGTCCACTAATCACCATACAATACACTACTATGGATTCATCCCCGTCTCCCTACGAGAAGGCCATCCATAGCACTTACACTTGTCTTGAGCATTTTAGAGTATCCACTTCAAGTTGTCTATGTACCATGTAAGCATCCAAGAAGTCCATAACCGCGGACCCGGCTATTCGAATAGATCATGTTAACCCTGCAGGGGTGTACTTCTTCACACACGCTCTCGCCACTTACCGCCATGTACACGTCATGTATCTCGGCAACCTTCAAGCGGAAGCCTGGCGAGGGTGTCGGCCACGACCTGACTAACCACACAAGACTCTAATCCAGGTTTATCGCCTATTCGGGTTCCATCCGCAAGGAGATCCGGCCGGGGTTTCACTCACGGCCCCAAACGATGTGTGCAGGGCTCCCAAGCCCACCTCGCCGGATGGATCTACGCTTGGTACACCGTGCCACTTGTGCCTAGTCTGTCCCAAGCCCACCTGGCCGGGTGCCACTTGGTAGACTACTAACACTACCTACAAACACCAGAAACTAGTTGCGACTCCTGGACAGAGATCAAGTTGGTTAATAAGTCGAGAGGGCTTGGAGCGCCCAGAGCCCAATGTGTGGTAGTATCGAGTCATTGGACAACATACATAGAACTCAGTGCTTAAGGACGGTTCCAGTGAGACAACCCACCATGTACTCCTACATGGCCTCTCACCGCTACCTTTACCAAATCGTGTTCACACACTTAACTCTCAGCACCAGAACATATCGTAACACTCCAATTCATTCCCAATGAATCAGACCTGACACAACTCTAAGCAATAGTAGGCATAGCATGGTAGGAACACATCAGTGGCTTCAATCAACTCCTACACATGCTAGTGGGTTTCAACTATTTACTGTGGCAATGACAGGTCATGCAGAGGAATTGGTTCAACTACCGCAGCACAAAGTAACAGATGAATCGCTGTTGTCCTAATGCAATAACTGAGAGCAGGAGCGAGAGAGTAGGATTGTATCGGAATGAACAAGGGGGTTTGCTTGCCTGGTAAATCAACAGAGGAGGCACTGCTTCACAGACAGGTACTCTGGAACGTCTCCGGAGCAGGACCTATCGAGAAGGAACGGTGCCGGCAATCAATACACAATCATATGCAACAATATGATGCATGAACATGGCATGTAGATGTGATGCTGTTTGGGCTAATGCAACTAGTAAACATTTGGTTTGAAGTCCATTTGAACCAAAGGTTCAAATGCATTACTAAATTAAGTCTCTTATATATGCCATAATGTGTTTTCTCATATTAAGCATGTATAAGTTGGTTTGTCATGCATGAAACTAGTACAGATGGATAGATTACATTTTTCTGATAATTTTTCATATATAAATTATTTTAATCTGAGCTACGGTTGAATTGTTATGAACTTTTGAAGTTTAAAACAATTTCTGGAATTTTCTGATTAAATTTAATTCCAGAAATCATATTATTGCGCCAGCATGACGTCAGCACGACGTCAGCGGTCAAATGGGCTGGTCCGGGTCAAACCTGACGTGTGGGGTCCACACGTCAGTGACAGGGGGTTAAACAGGGGTTAAATTAACTTAATTAAAAGGTTAGGGGGCACCGGGGCCCACATGTCAGCCTCAGGGGGTTAATTAACAGTGATTAGCACTAAGCTAATCACCTGCCGACGGGGCCCACTCGTCAGGCCGGCGAGGTCGTCGGCAGCGACCTCTGGACGCGACGGCGTCCGCGAAACAGGCCACGGGGGCGGCGTCGGAGAGCACCGGGGCGTAGCCCGGGCTCTCGCGCATCTGGTGGGACAGGTGGGAGGGGGGGGAAGGCTGGAGCTCGCCGGAGCAAAGCTCGCGGCGGCGGCCGGAGCTCGGCGACTTGCGGCCGCGGCGTTGTGGTGCACGGCAGTGGAAGCGGAGGGCTCCTACGGCCTCCTGGCGTCACCAGGAACACGGTGACGCGTGCGGGAGTGGCTGGCTTGGGCTCATGCCACCGTGGCGCCATGGCCGGCGGCGAGAGGCTTCGGCCGTGGTGGGGAACGGCGATACGGCGCGGAAACGAGGGGGAGAAGAGAGGGGAACGGCGGCGGAGCTCACCGCGGACCTCCAGGGCTGCTCGTTGTGGCCGGGGACGCGTTGGAGACGGCGAATCGGAGTCGGCGGTCGACGGCGTCCGAGGAGGAAGATGATGGCGACGGCGGCTACACAGGGCGTCCGGAGGTTCGTGGCTCGACGAGGAGGTGGAGGGGGTTGTGGCGGAGCTCGGAAGCGTGTCGGGGAGGCGAGGGGAGGCCGGTGGCGATGGCTATGGCGAACGGCGGCGACCGACGCGTTCGGACACGGGAGAGAGAGAGCGAGGGAGAGGAGGGGAAGAATCGGGGGAGAGTGAGAGGGTACGGGGGGCTGCGTGGCGTCGTCCGGCGTCCCAGGGCGACGAGGAGGCTCCAGGCAAGCAGGAAGGGAGGTGGCGTGGCGCGGTGGCGCGCGCGCGCGCCGGGCACGCTCCCCTCCCTCTGTCGAGGACGAAGACGACGGAGGAGGGGGCGGGCTGGGCCGCCTGCTGGCTGGGCCGGCCTGCTGCGGCTGGGCTGCACAGGGGGGAGCCCCAGGTAAGCCCCTCCTTCTTTTATTTTTTTTGTTTTCTAATTTTTCTGACATTTGTTTTGATTTAATAAAATATTAAATCAATTTATTTACTTATGCCAATTTTTGCAGGGGCTAACTATATTATTCCAGAGCTCCTTTATAAATGGCATAATTTTTGGACCATATTTCATATATATAACAATATATATCCAAATCAAATAATTATCGGATTAATCCAAATGGCCAAAATTAAATATCCATGAGCTCCTAAAAATATTGGTTTGATTTTTATCTCTGTCCAATATTTTCAGAGAGCAACATGAGCATTTTCTTGGACCCTTTTGGAGAAATTTTTATTTGGGTCATTTTCAAAAATGATTCTGAGGGTTCCACCAATCCTCATTTCAAATTTAAATGAGATTTAAACATGATGCACAAATGACTAGCTAGTCTAGGTCATACCAGACTAGGGATGTGACAACTCGCCCCCACTTGAAAGAATCTCGTCCCGAGATTCAGGGGTCGACGGAAAGAAAGCGGGGTACTCCAATCGAAGACGATCTTCTCGTTCCCAAGTAGCTTCTCTCTCGGAATGATGAGACCACTGAACTTTGAGAAACTTGATGTTCTGACGTCGAGTGACACGCTCTGCTTGATCAAGAATGCGAACCGGGTACTCTCGGTAGGTGAGGTTATCTTGGAGATCAAGCGTTTCGTGGTCCACTCCGCGGATGGGATCCGAGAAGCAACGCCTGAGTTGAGAGACGTGGAAGACATCATGAACTCGAGAAAGATGTGGGGGTAGTTCCAACTGGTAGGCAACCTCTCCTCGTTTAGCGAGAATACGAAAAGGACCAATGTAACGAGGAGCCAACTTGCCCTTGATACCGAAACGATGGGTACCCTTCAAAGGAGTAACCCGAAGGTAAGCTTGGTCGCCAATTTCATAAGTCATGTACTTATGATGACGATCGTACTGGCTCTTCTGACGGGACTGGGCTGTTTTCAAATTCTCACGAATGATGCGAACTTGCTCTTCTGCCTCCTGGATCATATCCGGTCCAAAGAATTGTCTTTCACCGGTTTCTGACCAGTTCAAAGGTGTTCGACATCTTCGTCCATAGAGAACCTCAAAAGGAGCTTTCTTGAGGCTGGATTGATAGCTATTGTTATAAGCAAACTCGGCAAAAGGAAGACATTTCTCCCAATCCATACCGAATGAGATAACGCAAGCTCTGAGCATGTCTTCGAGAATTTGATTGACCCGTTCCACCTGACCACTAGATTGAGGGTGGAAAGCGGTACTGAAAGAAAGATGGGTTCCCATGGCAGTTTGGAAGCTCTCCCAAAAATGAGAAGTGAAAAGACTGCCACGGTCTGAATTGATCTCTAGTGGAACACCATGAAGTGACACTATTCGAGAAATATATAAGTCAGCAAGCTGACTAGCAGTGATACTTTCCCGAACAGGAAGGAAGTGAGCCACTTTGGAAAGACGATCAACGACTACGAAGATAGCGTTATTCCCTTTCTTGGTCCTGGGAAAGCCGGTGATGAAGTCCATACCAACTTTATCCCATTTCCACTCAGGAATAGCTAAAGGCTGAAGGGTGCCAGCAGGCCTTTGATGCTCTGCCTTAACGCGACGACAAACGTCACATTTAGCAATGAACTCGGCGATTTCTCTCTTCATCCTAGTCCACCAGAACCTCTGGCGTAGGTCCTGATACATCTTAGTACTACCGGGATGAATCGTGAGAGGAGATTCATGCGCCTCCTTAAGAATCAGTTGTCGAAGATGTTGATTCTTGGGAACCACCAAGCGATTCTCAAAGAAAACAACACCACGATCATCCATAGTGAAACATCCACCAACTCCCTTCTTAATGTTTCTCTTGATCCGGGAAATTCCTGTGTCTTGCTTTTGAGCTGCGATAATCTGATCCTTAAGATCAGGTTTCGCCACCAGGGTAGAAAGGAACCCGTGAGGAGCAATGTGAAGATTAAGCTTACAGAATTCCTCATGGAGAAGTGGTTGGCCTTGCTGCAACATGAGATTGTTGCAATAGGATTTACGGCTTAGAGCATCAGCCATGACATTGGCTTTGCCTGGGGTGTAGGTAATCCCTAAATCATAATATGTGATCAACTCCAACCATCGTCTTTGCCTAAGGTTTAGGTCTGGTTGGGTGAAGATATACTTGAGACTCTGGTGATCGGTGTAGATCTCGCAACGTTTACCAAGAAGGTAATGTCGCCAGGTCTTGAGTGCATAGACTACGGCTGCAAGCTCTAGATCATGTGTGGGATAATTGTCCTCATGTGGATGCAACTGTCGAGATGCATAGGCAATCACATGACGATCCTGCATAAGAATGCAACCTAGTCCCTATCGTGAGGCATCGCAGTAGATAATAAAGTCTTTAGCGAAATCCGGTGGCACAAGTATGGGAGCAGAAGTCAGGCGCCTTTTCAGTTCCTGAAAACTGTGTTCACACTGTGGGGACCACTCAAACTTTTTATCTTTCTTGAGGAGTTCCGTGAGGGGTTTGGCTACTTTGGAGAAGTTTTCAACAAAGCGGCGACAATAGCTGGCTAGACCAAGGAAACTCCTAACTTGTTTAACGGTCTTAGGTGGAGTCCAATCGAGAACAGCCTGAACCCTCTCGGGATTGACAGCAATGCCCTTACCAGAGATTACGTGGCCTAGGTAGGTCACTTCTGGCAACCAAAATTCACACTTGGAGAACTTGGCATAAAGGCGGTGCTCTCTGAGTTTTTCTAACACAAGTCTAAGATGTTCGGCATGCTCTTCCTCGTTCTTCGAGTAGATAAGAATATCATCGAGGTAAACCACGACGAACTTATCTAAGTACTCCATGAAGATCGAGTTCATCAAGCGGGAGAATGTGGCTGGGGCGTTGGTTAGGCCAAAGGACATGACGGTGTACTCGTACTGACCATAACGAGTAACAAAGGCTGTCTTGGGAATGTCCCCGTTCCTGATCTTAATTTGGTGGTATCCTAACCTCAAATCCATCTTGGAGAAAACTGAGGATCCAGCGAGCTGATCATACAGATCGTTGATCCTGGGGAGCGGATACTTGTTCTTTATCGTAACCAAATTAACGGGGCGATAATCTACAACCATCCGATCCGTACCATCCTTCTTCTTGACGAAGAGGACGGGGCAAGCCCAAGGAGAAGAGCTAGGACGGATGAAACCCTTTTGCAAGGACTCATCAAGTTGTTTCTTAAGCTCGGCTAGTTCTAAGGGTGCCATCTTGTAGGGTCTCCTAGAGATTGGAGCTGTTCCTGGGATAAGATCTATGACGAACTCTACATCTCTGTCAGGCGGAACACCTGGCAGTTTCTCTGGAAAGACATCCGGAAAGTCACGGACTACCGGGATATCTTCAAGGTCTGGAAGAGGGCTGGCATTAAGGGAATAGAGCTGACGCTTTGCAACTCTAGTGGAGACAGTGACTATCTTGCCAGATGGGTGTGTGAGCTGAACAGACCTGGTGAAACAATCAATCTTGGCATGATGAGCTGTCATCCAGTCCATACCCAAGATGATGTTAATATCCGAAGACTTGAGAGTTATCAAGGAAGCAAGGAATACAAGTCTGTCAACAAGGATTTCATTGCCATAACTTATCCTAGAAGTTTGCCATTTGGATCCAGGAGTTTGAATAAGTAGTGGGGAGGGCATATCACAAAATGACATGTCGTGCAAGCGGGCATAGCTTTCAGAAATGAAGGAATGAGACGCTCCAGTATCGAACAAAACCGATGCCGGATGACAGTTGACAAGGAGTGTACCAAGAACGACATCTGGATCATCATGAGCGGCTTTAGCTGAGACGTGATGCACACGTCCATGTTCAGTGGGAGCTGACTTGGCACTGATCATCTTGCGTGATGGCTTACCATGGCCAATAGACTTCTCGGGCTGGGGTGGAGCAACTCTGGTCTGAGTGCAAATACGGGCAATGTGGCTTGGCTCTCCGCACTTGTAACAAATCTTGGAGGTAGGATGTGGACCTGTATTAGAAGGCGGTCCACCAATAGGCCTGGGTGGAGCATACTGCTGAACTTGAGGAGGTGCCACATAGAATGGCCTCGGTACATATTTGGGTGGAAGAGCGGAGTTTGGAACCCAAATCCGGCGCTTCTGAGAGCTAGAACCGGAGGAAGATCCCAAATCACGAGTGTGCTTACGAGACTCCTCGTAAGTGAGTTGAGCTGTCTCTGCGTTAATGGCCTTGTTCACAAGAGCTTGGAATGTATCACAATGATGCAGGTGGAGATCACGACGCAACTTGGGGTTGAGACCCTTCCGGAACCTAGCCTGCTTCTTGGCGTCCGTGGACACCTCTTCTGTGGCATAACGGGCGAGGTTCTCAAACTCTCTACTATAGGCATCAACAGCCATCTTACCCTGGGTGAAACTACAGAACTCTTCTCTCTTGCGATCAATGAGGGCTTCAGGAATGTGATGCTCGCGAAAAGCCTCAACGAAATCCCTCCAGGTGGAAGTCTGGCCAGCTGGAAGCATAGCCTCATAGTTCTGCCACCAAAGACTAGCAGGACCTTCCAGGTGGTGTGCAGCATAGGTGACCTTGTCACTTTCGGCTACGCTCGCGGAATGCAGCTTATGAGTGATGCTACGGAGCCAGTCATCTGCATCGAGTGGCTCGATGGAATGATGAAAGGTAGGTGGGTGCAAGCGAATGAAGTCATGAATGGTCACAGACTTATTGGACTGATGTGCGGTGTTCTCCTCGATACGTGCCAACAAGCGGTTGGACTCACGCTTGTTCCTCTCCATCTCTAGCATGAACTCTGTCAACGAAGGCTGGTCGGGAGGATCCTCATCCCTACCATCTCCGTGGTTCTGGCCATGAGCAACGGAACTTCGCTTAGCTGATGACATCCTGAGAAACGAACCAAGGACGGAATCAGCATCAACTATGGACTGTAGAATGTAGGACAAGGAATTAGTATCTCTCGAACTCCTAGGGAAATTTCGGCAGCATAACGGCAGTAAAATGCTCAGAATGAGACATCCTACTAAAAATGGGGTGGTAACATACTCATCAACATTACTCAAGGTTCTGAGATCATACTGAACAGACTACACCGGAATACTCAAAACTAGGGTATGACTCTGATCAACCAATCCTATGGGACTACGGAGTAGTAACACGTGATCCTGATAGACGGAAGAGAAAGCCTAGTTCCTTAACCCCGTAGGAAAGATAGGATGACTCAGATCAGAAGGCCATGAGGTAAAGAAGTAAAAAGAGCCTTACGTTCCAACCCACAATCAATTCCCTTACATAATTAAAGAATTTCTAGACTCAACTTCGACCGGTTTGGCTTGGTAATCCTACGGGCAGTCAGGCTCTGATACCAGCGCCGTCAGGACCCCAACTCAATGCCACATCGATCTAGCATGTAACACCTCATATCACTTTGCGGCCTCACGCACGGTATCCCCACGGGTGTCGCCTTACCTTTGCCCGGGACCGTTTGCGCATTTTGGCACACGTATATGATGGTGTCGCTAGCATCCATATGATAAAGAGCCCGGGCTGACATGGCTAGTCGTAAACCCAAAGTGGCACTAACTTACAGGGACAGGCATCCATGACCCAGCATCGAACGTGTCGGTCATCAACGAGTGAATCCAGGCTGTAGCACTGGGCTAACAGGACTCCGGTGAACCGGGCTGTAGCGGGCTAGCAGGACTCCGGTATTCATCGCGTGACATTTCCCCGAAAGGACAGACACAGGATCGAAGAAGGACACATGCCGGCCAGCCTAGGTGTTCCGGAGCAGTAGCAAGCTACCAGGGCTCAGTGGAAGCACTAGGAGGCATTTCCCGGTAAGAGAGACTACTAAGGATAAACAACTAGGTAGTCAGATCCCACACATAGCAATACACATTACACGTACGCATAACATGCAAGTATGTGTTGTACAACATGGCATCACAGCATAACTCAACAACTCAAATAGATAAAGGCTCAGAAGAGCCATCATAGCATTTATTGCAAACAGGGGTCACAAAACCCATCATACAGAGCATACAAGCAACAAGCGGAAGCATAACATGTCTGAGTACAGACGTCTATAAATGAAAAAGGCTGAAAGCCTGACTATCTACAACATCCGACCAAGATCGTAGCTGAGGTACTAGCTACTAGTCGAAGTCCACGAGAACACTAGTAAGACAGAAGTCTCCGCTGCAAAAACATAAATAAAGCAACATGAGTACAAAGGTACTCAGCAAGACTTACATCAGATCCTATCATACATGCATTTGTATCAAGAGGGTAATGTGGGGTTTAGTTGCAGCAAGCCAGCTTTGACTCTGTGGCTATCCTGTTCTACGACTACCAGAAACTCTGGAGGTGAGACAACGTACACGAGTCCACTAATCACCATACAATACACTACTATGGATTCATCCCCGTCTCCCTACGAGAAGGCCATCCATAGCACTCACACTTGTCTTGAGCATTTTAGAGTATCCACTTCAAGTTGTCTATGTACCATGTAAGCATCCAAGAAGTCCATAACCGCGGACCCGGCTATTCGAATAGATCATGTTAACCCTGTAGGGGTGTACTTATTCATACACGCTCTCGCCACTTACCGCCATGTACACGTCATGTATCTCGGCAACCTTCAAGCGGAAGCCTGGCGAGGGTGTCGGCCACGACCTGACTAACCACACAAGACTCTAATCCAGGTTTATCGCCTATTCGGGTTCCATCCGCAAGGAGATCCGGCCGGGGTTTCACTCACGGCCCCAAACGATGTGTGCAGGGTTCCCAAGCCCACCTCGCCGGATGGATCTACGCTTGGTACACCGTGCCACTTGTGCCTAGTCTGTCCCAAGCCCACCTGGCCGGGTGCCACTTGGTAGACTACTAACACTACCTACAAACACCAGAAACTAGTTGCGACTCCTGGACAGAGATCAAGTTGGTTAATAAGTCGAGAGGGCTTGGAGCGCCCGGAGCCCAATCTGTGGTAGTATCGAGTCATTGGACAACATACATAGAACTCAGTGCTTAAGGACGGTTCCAGTGAGACAACCCACCATGTACTCCTACATGGCCTCTCACTGCTACCTTTACCAAATCGTGTTCACACACTTAACTCTCAGCACCAGAACATATCGTAACACTCCAATTCATTCCCAATGAATCAGACCTGACACAACTCTAAGAAATAGCAGGCATAGCATGGTAGGAACACATCAGTGGCTTCAATCAACTCCTACACATGCTAGTGGGTTTCAACTATTTACTGTGGCAATGACAGGTCATGCAGAGGAATGGGTTCAACTACCGCAGCACAAAGTAACAGATGAATCGCTGTTGTCCTAATGCAATAACTGAGAGCAGGAGCGAGAGAGTAGGATTGTATCGGAATGAACAAGGGGGTTTGCTTGCCTGGTAAATCAACAGAGGAGGCACTGCTTCACAGACAGGTACTCTGGAACGTCTCCGGAGCAGGACCTATCGAGAAGGAACGGTGCCGGCAATCAATACATAATCATATGCAACAATATGATGCATGAACATGGCATGTAGATGTGATGTTGTTTGGGCTAATGCAACTAGTAAACATTTAGTTTGAAGTCCATTTGAACCAAAGGTTCAAATGCATTACTAAATTAAGTCTCTTATATATGCCATAATGTGTTTTCTCATATTAAGCATGTATAAGTTGGTTTGTCATGCATGAAACTAGTACAGATGGATAGATTACATTTTTCTGATAATTTTTCATATATAAATTATTTTAATCTGAGCTACGGTTGAATTGTTATGAACTTTTGAAGTTTAAAACAATTTCTGGAATTTTCTGATTAAATTTAATTCCAGAAATCATATTATTGCGCCAGCATGACGTCAGCACGACGTCAGCGGTCAACTGGGCTGGTCCGGGTCAAACCTGACGTGTGGGGTCCACACGTCAGTGACAGGGGGTTAAACAGGGGTTAAATTAACTTAATTAAAAGGTTAGGGGGCACCGGGGCCCACATGTCAGCCTCAGGGGGTTAATTAACAGTGATTAGCACTAAGCTAATCACCTGCCGACGGGGCCCACTCGTCAGGCCGGCGAGGTCGTCGGCGGCGACCTCTGGACGCGCCGGCGTCCATGAAACAGGCCACGGGGGCGGCGGCGGAGAGCACCGGGGCGTAGCCCGGGCTCTCGCGCATCTGGTGGGACAGGTGGGAGGAGCGGGGAAGGCCGGAGCTCGCCGGAGCAAAGCTCGCGGCGGCGGCCGGAGCTCGGCGACTTGCGGCCGCGGCGTTGTGGTGCACGGCAGTGGAAGCGGAGGGCTCCTACGGCCTCCTGGCGTCACCAGGAACACGGTGACGCGCGCGGGAGTGGCTGGCTTGGGCTCATGCCACCATGGCGCCATGGCCGGCGGCGAGAGGCTTCGGCCGTGGTGGGGAACGGCGCTACAGCGCGGAAACGAGGGGGAGAAGAGAGGGGAACGGCGGCGGAGCTCACCGCGGACCTCCAGGGCTGCTCGTTGTGGCCGGGGACGCGTTGGAGACGGCGAATCGGAGTCGGCGGTCGACGGCGTCCGAGGAGGAAGATGATGGCGACGGCGGCTACACAGGGCGTCCGGAGGTTCTTGGCTCGACGAGGAGGTGGAGGGGGTTGTGCCGGAGCTCGGAAGCGTGTCGGGGAGGCGAGGGGAGGCCGGTGGCGATGGCTATGGCGAACGGCGGCGACCGACGCGTTCGGACACGGGAGAGAGAGAGCGAGGGAGAGGAGAGGAAGAATCGGGGGAGAGTGAGAGGGTACGGGGGGGCTGCATGGCGTCGTCCGGCGTCCCAGGGCGACGAGGAGGCTCCAGGCAAGCAGGGAGGGAGGTGGCGTGGCGCGGTGGCGCGCGCGCGCGCCGGGCACGCTCCCCTCCCTCTGTCGAGGACGAAGACGACAGAGGAGGGGGCGGGCTGGGCCGGCCTGCTGCGGCTAGGCTGCACAGGGGGGAGCCCCAGGTAAGCCCCTCCTTCTTTTATTTTTTTTTGTTTTCTAATTTTCTGACATTTGTTTTGATTTAATAAAATATTAAATCAATTTATTTACTTATGCCAATTTTTGCAAGGGCTAACTATATTATTCCAGAGCTCCTTTATAAATGGCATAATTTTTGGACCATATTTCATATATATAACAATATATATCCAAAGCAAATAATTATCGGATTAATCCAAATGGCCAAAATTAAATATCCATGAGCTCCTAAAAATATTGGTTTGATTTTTATCTCTGTCCAATATTTTCAGAGAGCAACATGAGCATTTTCTTGGACCCTTTTGGAGAAATTTTTATTTGGGTCATTTTCAAAAATGATTCTGAGGGTTCCACCAATCCTCATTTCAAATTTAAATGAGATTTAAACATGATGCACAAATGACTAGCTAGTCTAGGTCATACCAGACTAGGGATGTGACAGAGCCACCGTGGCCCCTGCCAGAGTAGGCCTCGGGCTGCCCCCGCCTGTGAACTGCTACCTCCACCAGCATCGCTTCTGCAGCTGCACCAAGCCGCCTGCGCCACTCCCACCGGGTTGGCTTCCGGTTCACCGTGTCAGCGCCGTCCCTGCTATTGGGCTATGCGTCAAAATCGCTACTACTCATCACCGTCAAAGCTGCCAGGTCACCTTTCTAGGGCATCACCGCGGCAGCCACCGTGGCCTTACTCCTTTGCTCTGGCTATTCCGAGCCATTTCTGTCTTGTGCTGAGCCGACCTCCAACGCCACTTCGCCAAATCGCCATTTAAACCACCGTCTCCACTCAATCTCGGTTGAGCCGCCACGACGTTGAGTCACTATCGGTGTCAAAACCGGTGGATCTCGGGTAGGGGGTCCCGAACTGTGCGTCTAAGGCGGATGGTAACAGGAGGCAGGGGACACGATGTTTTACCCAGGTTCGGGCCCTCTTGATGGAGGTAAAACCCTACGTCCTGCTTGATTAATATTGATGATATGGGTAGTACAAGAGTAGATCTACCGCGAGATCTGAGAGGCTAAACCCTAGAAGCTAGCCTATGGTATGATTGTCTATTGTCCTACGGACTAAAACCCTCCGGTTTATATAGACACCAGAGAGGTTTAGGGTTACACAAGGTCGGTTACAAAGGAGGAGATACACATATCCGTATTGCCTAGCTTGCCTTCCACGCCAAGTAGAGTCCCATCCGGACACGAGACGAAGTCTTCAATCTTGTATCTTCATAGTCTAACAGTCCGGCCAATGGATATAGTCTGGCTGTCCGGAGACCCCCTAATCAGGACTCCCTCAGTAGCCCCTCAACCAGGCTTTCAATGACGATGAGTCCGGTGCGCAGTATTGTCTTCGGCATTGCAAGGCGGGTTCCTCCTCTGAATGCACCACGGAAGAATTTGAATACAAGGATAGTGTCCGACCCTGCAAAATAAGTTCCACATACCACCGTAGAGAGAATAGTATTTCCACAAATCCAATTTGCTGACTTGTTTTGGCAACACGACATTATGTCACGGCTCGGGGATTATTCGAACAGTTTCCTTTAACTAGCCCCGCACATAACGCGAGGCAGTTTTTTGACACGTCTTGTCAATGCACAGATCATGTCCCCTTATCATGGGATTCTCATCAATACGGTGTGGGTAACCCAACCGCGCCATCGATTACGGCGCTTGGGGGATAAGCGAGTTTTACCAGGCTAGTGGGGATGCATAGTTTTGTCCGCCCATATAAAGGGATAAGGATTTACCTTTTCATCCATGCCTTCTTCCTCCTTTGCTCATCCATTATCGCACACTCGAGCTCTAGCACCCAAGTTCGCATTTCCCACCTCGACCTTCTCCAACCATGTCCGGAGCGGGAGGCAGGTGGATGGTCTCCTCCGTCATGGAGGGACACATCAAGAAGCTGAGGAGAGCCGGATACCTACCCGACGACATCGCGCACCGGCTCCCAGAAGAGGGGCAGCTCATCCCCACCCCCAGGTCCCATGAGAGGGTAGTGTTCCTTACCCATTTCCTCCGCGGATTGGGATTCCCTCTCCACCCATTCGTCCGGGGGATCATATTCTACTATGGACTGGATTTCCACGATCTGGCCCCGAACTTCATCCTCAACATCTCGGCGTTTATCATCATGTGTGAGGCCTTCCTCCGCATCAAGCCCCACTTCGGCTTATGGCTGAAGACTTTCAATGTCAAGCCGAAGGTAGTGAGCGGCCGCCATGTAGAGTGCGGAGGCGCCATGGTGGGCAAGATGCCCAACGTCACATGGCTCGAGGGCTCCTTCATGGAGACCATAAAGGGGTGGCAATCGGGGTGGTTCTACATCACCGAGCCGCATGACCCTAAATGGGCAGCGGTCCCCGAGTTCCGATCTGCCATCCCCACGCGGCTCACCTCCTGGCAAGAGAAGGGCCTGTCCTGGGGTAGTTCGGGAGAGCTAACCGGACTCCAAACATGTATTCAAAACATGGTGAACAAGAAGCTCAAACTCGTCAACGTAGTCCAGGTCATGCTCATCCGCTGGATCCTCTCATGCCAACAACGGGCTTTCAATTTGTGGGAGTTTGACCCGGCCCAACACTGAACTCTGAACAGGCTCTTCGACACAACTCACGAAGATGCCTGGAAGGTGCTATTCAAGAGCACCGAGGTTCCCCCTCCCACTACGGAGGACCGCGGATTCTGCGCGAAGTGCAAAGCCAGCGCGGTAAGCTGTTTTACCTCTCACAGGATACTTGCTTTCCATAGTTTGACTCTATGCGGGATCTAAGCTCCCGTACCTTTGACAGGACTGGCAGGAGACGGCCGGACAGATCGACTGTCCGCCTCCTTTGCCCGAAGTCCCAGCAGATGCTCTCCTGGCGAAGATGCTGACTCCAGCTCCTTACACGGTGTCGGAGAAGACCAAGAAGGCCAAGGGAACCTGAAAGAGTTCCCGACGCCAGGCGTCATCGGACTCACCGTCCGAGGACTCTACGGCGCACTCCTCCCCCGAAGATGAGGAGGCAGAAGAAGATGCTCCCCCTCCAAACGAGGGAGACAAGAAAAGGAAGGCCGCCCCAACTGGAGAGGCCGAAGGGTCCAAGAAGGGAAGGACTCTCCTTCCGGACAGTTCTACCACCGCCGCTGACGGCGAAGACGAGTGGCTGCCCAGGGCCAAGCCCCTGGGGAAGTCGTAAGTATTCGGATACCAGAGTAACTCATGGCATTCCTTTGTCGCACTGCTTCACCTAACGCCGAATATTATTACGTAGGCCGCCACGAGCCCGTATCGACATATCATCGAACGGCTCCCTGGGCTCGTCGGATATGGATAGCGATCCAGTTCCGACCGCCACCTCCCGTCACCCTGCGGACGACGCCGAGGTATTGTCTCAAGAGGCACCGGGTCGAGGGGAGACAGTCTCGGAGGCGCCTCAAGGCGGCCTTCCGGACTCCGGGAGCAGAGGGGACAAGGCCCCTGAGGGCTCCGAATTCGGCCCTCAGCCGAACACCGCGCCGGAACCTCCAGTGGTTCTGGACTCAGGCAGGCGGCCTCCTTCCAAGAGGAGCAAGACGCCTGTACTGGTGACCTTTGTCCATCTAGAGGCTCCGGACAATCTGCTGGAAGCGCTTCGCAGTGCTTCCATCTACGAGGAGCACCATACTATTATGAGTGCGGTGGTCCAGAAGGTTCAGTCCGCCAAGAGCGGACTGACTGAAGCCTATGCCAGCCTTCTAACAGGCTTTGAGGTAAGTGTTTAAAATATAGGAAAAATATTACCGCATAGACAGTAGCCCCTGATGCTCTATTCGGTGTTCACAAAGAAAAGCCGAACAGAGGATCAAACAGTATCACAGGAGTCTAATATAAGTATGTCAATATGCATATGCAGGCTTCGCTTCTGGCATCTGCCGCACTAACTGCGGAGGTCGCCGTACTGAAGCAGGACCTTAAAGGGTCCCAGGACGAGCTCGGCCTTGCCAAGAGGCAGCTCGAGGAGAACAAATGTAAGTAATACCTTGTCTATGGATATGTATAGAAAGAATGCGATTGCAAAATGACAGGATCATCATGAATTATCCAGGGGCCACAGCCGAAGTGGCGACCCTAAAGCAAGTGTTGTCCGAGGCCAAAAACAAAGCGGCCAAGGAGCGCACCGAGCGAGAAAAGCAGGAGGCGCGGGTGGGCGAGGTGCAACAAGAGCTCCAAGCTCTTGTGACGAAGCACGAGGCGTTGGAGCTTGACTCGAAGACGTGGGTGTCTGAGCTTGCTGCGGCCCTTGAGAGCGCGAAGAATGCCAAGGCCGAAGCCCAAAGGGCCCTCCAGGAGATTGATGCAATGAAGAAGATAGCGGCAGGTAAGGCATTCTATATGCAAAGCAAGCATGTGAAAGTAAATTACCTGTTACTTACCCGAATCCGAAGCTTTCCAGGAGCATTCGTAGATTTGCCCCGCAACGTGTCCGATGTCGCACAATTTTACCAGGCCGAGGATGGAAGCTCAACAGAGAAGTTGTTCTGGTCTCAGTATACTGGGACCGAACAACCGGTGCTAATGAGCGACCAGCTAAAGCAGCTGGTCGAGCTACACAAGGCGGCCGAACAGGCCATGAAGGGCTTTATAGTCCAGCTGTGGCCTGGCGACACCCTTCCGAACAGCTACTTCGGCCTGGTAAGGTGGCTTGTGGATGCCTGCCCGCGGCTGGAGGTCGTCAAGCGATCCGTCTGCATTGAAGGTGCATGCCGGGCTTTCGCCCGTGTGAAGTTGCAATGGGTCAAGCTAGATGCCGTGAAGCTGATCAAGGAAGGGCCGCCGGAGGGCAAGGAGCATCGCCACCCCGAGATGTACTACGAGGCTGTTCTGAAGGGTGCCCGTCTCGTAGCGGACGAGTGCATGAAAGATGTAATATTTGAGTGAAACTTGCTCGTGTGATCCTGTATTTATGAAAACTTGTTCATATGCGCTATGCAACGCTTGTTTGAATTTAAAATATTACCTTCTGTTTGGCTGTTTATCCAATCTGAGAGATGGCTAGTCCTTGGCTTCTGCCCCCATGCCGCGAGTGCTGGGTTGTTCAGGATAAACTTGAGCACTCTTGTTCCCATTTTTGGGTCCTTCGAGGGAGGTGGTCAGCACAACGAACAAGGCAACTGGACTAATAATGCTTTATCGCTCTCACTTAGCCATAGAATTCTATAATTTTAAATTTCGGTGAAGCCCCCGGTATTCAGAAGGCCGAAATCGGGGCAGGATACACGCCTTTAAGCCGGACAGGGCCGGCCCCTCGCGCTAAGTGGCATAAGTCTTTAGGGACTCGATACCTCGCCGAACAGCGACCAGTCTCTTGCCTTATCATGAAAGTCAGTTTTAGCTTTCTCTACTGAGGTGCTTAGCCCAGCAGAACCAGGGCGAAATCGCAGTAGTTCTCCTAGCGCTGCCTTAGTCGATAGAGCGGAACGTAAGGTACCAAAACATAGGAGCCGGGCAAACCCAACATTTGACCAAAGACATGATTCGGAGCTGATGCATATAATGCTATAAGTTCGGGGTGCCGCACTTGTGAAAGTGTTCGGACTTCTCACACCATTTTGTGGGGTACGTAAGCACCTGGTGTATTGGCCATACCAAAGTGTACGGTTGCAAGGCGTCATTAATGAACAAATATATATATAACAAGAATGCAATAATAGTCGTAATGTTATGCATTGTTTATTCAAAAAGGTGCGTTAAAGCAGAATGATACAGATAGTGCGATAAGCAAAAAGTAGGACTATGTCCCTTCCAAGGGCAAGCTGAGGAGTAGTATTAAAGCAAGTATTTCGCTCGTTATCGTAATCCACCTGGGAATTCCGTGGTGTAACGTAGCTTTCTGCCTCCTTGGTTGCTGCATCATGTGTTCGGCAATCATGCTGCCGGAAAGGGTTTCCAGAGATTAAAGTCCTGAAAAAGAGAAAAATAACAAAGCGGGAAGCCCCTAGTGCGGTTTAAGCCGCGTCTTGGGGCGTGCCATAGTTGTGCCCCCCTCCCCACCTGTGCCCATGGTATTCTTAATGCGTAATTATGTACGCGTGGCACGTATTTCGCTGTTTGGCTGGGACTGGGGTGGGGGCCGCATTGCTACGCGAGCTCAGATCGTGCCATGCGGTCTAGTTGCCGATTACTCCAAGCGCGCTTGAAGGTGTCCGGGTCTTGAAACGATGAACTGGTGGATTGCCTTGAGAGGCTGCTTTGCACTTCTGCTGCGAGGGACGCAGTGTGTTCCTCCGTTCGGAGAGAGCGCTCTGTGTTTCCATTAACTGTAATGACCCCATGAGGTCCTGGCATCTTGAGCTTGAGGTATGCATAATGTGGTACCACATTGAATCTCGCAAATGCGGTTCGCTCGAGCAGTGCATGATAACCACTGCGGAATGGGACTATATCGAAGATTAATTCTTCGCTTCGGAAGTTATCCGGTGATCCGAAGACCACTTCCAGTGTAATTGAGCCTGTGCAATGGGCCTCTACGCCTAGAATAAGGCCTTTAAAGGTCGTTTTTGTGAGTTTGTTCCTTGAGGGGTCTATACCCATTTTGCACACTGTGTCCTGATAAAGCAGGTTCAGGCTGCTGCCGCCATTCATAAGGACTCGAGTGAGGTGAAATCTGTCAATGATTGGATCTAGGACCAGTGCGGCGAATCCGCCATGACGGATACTAGTGGGGTGGTCCCTGCGATCGAAGGTGATCGGATAGGAGGACCATGGGTTGAACTTTGGGCGACTGGCTCCAACGCATATACGTCCCTGAGCGCACGCTTCCGCTCCCTCTTGGGGATGTAGGTTGCGTATATCATGTTCACCGTCCGCACTTGTGGGGGGAACCTCTTCTGTCCTCCGGTGTTCGGCTGCCGGGGCTCTTCCTCGTCATTGCTATGTGGCCCCTTATCTTTGTCTTCGGCAATTAACTTGCTGGCCTGCTTGAACACCAAACAATCCCTGTTGGTGTGGTTGGCTGGCTTGTCGGGGGTGCCATGTATTTGACACGAGTGATCGAGTATACGGTCCAAACTGGTGGGCCCGGAGTGATTCTTTTGAATGGCTTTTTCCGCTGACTGGGTTTAGAGCCTTTGAATCCGGCATTGACTGTCGTATCTTCAGTATTATCGCTATTAATGCGGCGCTTATGTTTGTTGCGACGTGACTTTCTATTGTTGTCTTTGGTATCCGAAGTACCATGGTTCTTTGACATATTGTTACTGCGAGCCAGCCAGCTGTCTTCTCCCGCACAAAAGCGGGTCATGAGTGTCGTGAGGGCTGCCATAGATTTCGGCTTTTCCTGACCAAGGTGCTGGGCTAGCCACTCGTCGCGGATGTTGTGTTTGAAAGCTGCTAGGGCCTCTGCATCCGGACAGTCGATGATTTGATTTTTCTTTGTTAGGAATCGGGTCCAGAATTGCCTGGCCAATTCTTCTGGCTGCTGAATTATGTGGCTCAAGTCATCGGCATCTGGTGGTCGCACATAAGTGCCCTAAAAGTTGTCAAGGAATGTGGCTGCCAGATCTTCCCAACAGCTAATGGACTCTGCTGGCAAGCTATTAAGCCAATGTCGCGCTGGTCCTTTGAGCTTTAGTGGGAGGTATTTGATGGCATGTAAGTCATCACCGTGGTCCATGTGGATGTGGTGGAGGAAATCCTCGATCCATACCGCAGGATCTGTTGTGCCGTCGTATGATTCAATATTTACAGGTTTGAAACCTTCTGGGATTTGATGATCCATTACTTCATCTGTGAAGCATAAGGGGTGTGTGGCGCCTCTGTATTGAGCTATATCGCGACGTAGCTCGAATGGGTCTTGCCCGCTATGTTCGGCCTGGCCGGATTTACTTCTACTGTATCCGGCGTGACGTTTATCATCTCTCATAGTGGCGCGCCCTCGTGATCCGTAGATCGGTCTTGCATGTTTTTTTTGTCCTCCAATACGTCTCGCAGGTCTGGCGTGTTTCCCCATGCTTTTTTATTTGAATGGCGTCGGGGTGCAGGCTGAGCTTTTGGCTGGAATGCCTCTCTGTCACGGCCACGAGGTGGCCGATCAGCCGCGTCATACGCTTCTTCCTCCAGTCGAGGTAGCAACCTGCATTTTCGGTAACTCTTTGAGGGGCGCTCGAGTTTATATTCCTCGGCCGCAAGGACTTCAGTCCATCTGTCAGCTAGCAGATCTTGATCAGCTTGAAGCTGCTGCTGCTTTTTCTTAAGGCTATTTGTCGTGGCCATAAGCCGGCACTTGAAGCGCTCTTGTTCGATGGGATCCTCTGGCACGGCAAATTCGTCATCGCCGAGGCTTGCCTCATCTTCGGAGGGGGCATGTAATTATCATCCTCCGCCTCTCCATCTGTCGCTCTCTCAGGAGGGCTAGCTCCTCCATCCTCCTGCTCTAAATCTTGCTGGAGAGGGTTGTTGTTGTCTTCGGCACTATCCGGAGTGTTATTACCTCCTGTGCCGGTATCACCACTTTTGCTTTGGCGGGACTTAGAGCGGCGCCGTTGACGTTGGTGCTTGGGTTGCTTCTTGGAGGGGTCATCCTCCGCTGTCTCGTCGCCATTGCCTTCTTTGGGTGTATCCACCATGTATATATCATATGATGAGGTGGCTGTCCAGTGCCCTGTGGGCAGTGGTTCCTCTTCGTCTCTCGCATTGTCGTCCATACCGTCGATATCTTCGGAGCCGAAGTCGAGCATGTCGGTTAAGTCATCGACACTGGCTACTAAGTGGGTGGTGGGTGGGCTGCGAATTTCTTCATCGTCCGCATCCCAGTCCTGCCGGACATAGTTCGGCCAGGATCCTCCTGACAAGGAGAGAGACCTTAGTGAGTTCAGTATATCGCCGAAGGGCGAGTGCTGAAAGATATCCGCGGAGGTAAACTCCATGATCGGCGCCTAGCCATATTCGATAGGAACGGGCGTAGGCGGTTCGGAGTCCGTGGAAGGATCCGGCAGTTTAACAACAGGGCTCTCGTGCAAGGTAAGGTCGATGTTCGGCTCGATCACCACTGAGGGTAAGGCCTCCGTGGCGGGGTCCATCCACCCGTCCATGGATGGCGCAAGTGGCCCCGAATTGAGGGTCGGAGCGGCTGCCGGTGCGATCTCCTTAACACTGCCTGATGGTAGAGCTAAATTGTACTCATCGTGACCGCCTGACGCACAAGGCAGAGGCTCAAATATGTCGAAGATCAAGTCTCCGCGGATATCGGCCGTGTAGTTTAAGCTTCCAAACCTGACCTGGTGGCCAGGGGCGTAACTTTCAATCTGCTCCAGATGGACACGCGAATTGGCCCGCAGTGCAAAGCCGTTGAACACAAATATCTGTCCGGGGAGAAAAGTCTCACCCTGGACTACATCGCTATCGATGATAGTAGGAGCCATCAAGCCTAACGGCGACGACATAGATGGACTCTCAATGAAAGCACCAATGTCGGTGTTAAAACCGGAGGATCTCGGGTAGGGGGTCACGATGATTGTCACGACATAGACGAACTCTCAATGAAAGCACAAATGTCCATCAAGAGTAGATCTACCACGAGATCAAAGAGGCTAAACCCTAGAAGCTAGCCTATGGTATGATTGTCTATTGTCCTACGGACTAAAACCCTCCGGTTTATATAGACACCGGAGAGGGTTAGGGTTACACAAGGTCGGTTACAAAGGAGGAGATACACATATCCGTATTTCCTAGCTTGCCTTCCACGCCAAGTAGAGTCCCATCCAGACACGAGACGAAGTCTTCAATCTTGTATCTTCATTGTCTAACAGTCCGGCCAATGGATATAGTCCGGCTGTCCGAAGACCCCCTAATCCAGGACTCCCCCAGTCACCGTTTAAGCCGCCATATCACCTCTCAAGATGATAAAGACCCCTGACGATGTGTTACAATCTCATGGTGTGACTCAGAACATCGAAGATCCTCCACTTGATTACTTAAAAAATTTCATGTGTTGGCATCCGAGCAAGGGTAACAGAAGTTGAAATGGACATGCGACACTGCAGGATGCACTTGGTTATGATAATGCTAGACTTCAGAGGAAAGCACTGCACTTCACACAAATACCTACTGAACACCAGGACAAATAGGAACGTTGCTGTAGAAATTAGTCTTCGGGATCAACTTATACATATCGCGTCTAGCGATGATGCTAGAATGCGGGAGGCCGCTTAACCTGCCTCCGTCGTCGACCCGTCGGAGCCCTGTCGGTCTGCTTGGAGCCTCGCCGGTCTGCCGCTGTTGGCAAGGCTGCTTGCCATTGAGCCACCGCTGGTTTTCAAGCTGGCTTCACCTTTGTCATGCCCCAACCGTGTTGAGCCACCTTGGGCTTGTCCCGCCGCTGCCAGGCTCTGTCTCTGAAGCCTGTCCACACGTGCCTGTTTTTAAGCGCTCCTACTACAGCGGTTTGCTAAGGAAGAAACGATAGAAGAAGATAAGGCAGGATGACCAAGTTGAATTAAATAAATGCTACATAGTACCTCTGGTTACTCGCTTCAAATATCAAGGAGCTATTACAAAACTATGTTGCTACTTTTAGTGCCTGGCATCAATCCAGCAATTGGTACATGAAGACAAAAGAACACGGTACTGCAAGCCGGTTGCACAGCCAACCAAAATATCATTTGCTATTCGCCCTATCTATTTAGTACGTAGTAAATTGTTTGAGAACAATTACTCTGGTTTGTGGTATTTTCTCGCAAGGCCGCTATTCATCGCAAAGGTGTCGCAGGGGGGTATACGCCAACATTATTTTTGCACTAGCGCTTATACATGTCGTGCAGCTTGACGGGTATGTGCGCAAGTCGCCGCCCCTGCTACATCAACATAACGTGGCTGACTCACCCGTCCACGCGGCTTAACGCGCCTGCGAATTATTCCCTGTCCGCACCGGCTTATAATGCCATGGCCGACTCATCTTTTTGTGCCCATGGTTGACTCGCCTGAGTCCATGCTATCTCTGATACCACGGTCGTCCTTACTGTCCGCCCTGCAGTCCGGTCTATTCCAACAATTTTGGAGCAAATTATATTATAATATCAGCCTCCGTCTGCACCGGATGGCTCAATGGATAGGTGCACAAGTCACTGGCACTGCAGTTTGTTTAAACTTCAACAAACAATTGGGATGAATCATCAGCTAGATTATTGACACAACTCATACAGGATCATTTATAACCCGTCAAGACTCAACATATTCCAGTAATCCGTTGTTCAACTATATGCTGGTTCATATCACGGTCAAGTATGGAGAGTCTCAAGCCCACTCCTCGAGTAGTCTTAAGACTTGGGGGCTACGATGACATGACTCAGTAAATGTTGCCAATTTGAGAGGATTCAAGAACTCCAGGTCATTGGAGGGAAGATAACTCAGTCCCAAAGGCCATTGCTATATTGATGAAAATTATAGGGCCGTCAGAAAATTTCCGGCTTAAAATGAAGGATCCTGGTTTAAAATCCGGCTCAAGAGAAATCTATCTCTCACAAAGCTTTAAGCTCTCAATATCCGGTTTAAAATTCCCATTCAAAAAGAATCCATTTCTTGTAAAGTTCGAGTTCTCAGGAAAAATTAAAGGTTGCCAAAGAGAACTTGCTGCCATGATGCACGGTTCAAACATGGGCATCCTGCCTTATTGGCTTATCATATCATTGGTCACTTGGGGGTTTCTTGCTCATTGAGCATAGCTATGACTACCCTCTTGATTTGGCTATCAAGCCAATATTATCGTTTCATAAGAGCATAGCTCTGGTTACTCCAGTAATCTGGCTATCAAGCCAATATTATCATTTCATAAGAGCATAGCTCTAGTTACTCCGGTAATCCGGCTATCAACCCAGTATTTTTTTTATCGTGAATAGTAGGAAAGGCTCCTACTGTCTTAATATATTAAGATAATAATCAAACTGAACAATGGGTATTTACATGGGGGGAGTCAGGGTACAACTTGCCAACTTTGTGACAAGTGAGCTAAGAAAGCAGAGAGCAACAACTATAGGGAGTGTACAAAGTTCAGCACAAAGAGCTTATGCTCCTCTTTGACTCTATGCTGAAGGAGCCTGAAATCTTTCTTGAATCTGTCCAGCCAGGAGTTGAAGGATGGTGTTATTGCTCTAAAAGTGTTTGTTATTCCTCTCCTTCCAAATGTTGCAGGCTGCCACAATGAATTTCTCTAAGAACATGGGAGTGGGATTATTGTTTTTTTGAGCGTCAACAGCTTACAGTCGGCCATGGAAAGGTTCCCAGTTAATCCCAAGCTTAATCCAGCAAAGCTTACTGAAAGAACAGGTGAAGATCATGTGTTCCACCGTTTCCTCGATATTCATTCCACATAAGAGGCAATTGTGGTCATCCCCTATGTTATAGTGCCTCCTTTTCAACATGTTCCTCGTATTGAGCCTATCATGGAAGAGCAACCAGGCTAAGACCTTCAACTTCATCGTGCATTTTGATTTCCAAACCCAGCAGAATATCTGGTGCACCTGGACGTCCTTGAAGAAAAATTTATAGTAATCCGTTGATTTGTAGATGGTCTTGTCCCACGTGTAGTGCCAAATGTCCGAAGACGACGTGGATGGCTGTAGCTGAGCCACAATTGTTTGCATGTCTCTGACCTCCGCAGCGCTTGAGGAGTCAAGGGTAGGTGAAATGTTTCTCCCAGTGACATGATCCCGAAGAAGTCTTTGACAGAAATATCTTCGTCCGAAGAGTGGGAGAAAGCCCGAGGATGGGAGTCTTGAATAATTTTCCCCGCCCACATATCTTTCCAAAACAGAGCCGTGCTGCCACACACAATTTTGACTTGAGAAATCCCTCGAAACTTAGGAGTGAGCCTAAGTATGTCCTTCCACTAGAATGAGCCAACCGGTTCAGAAGCATGTGGAATTTTTTGGGCATAATAGGAATCCCATGTGAGTTGCACCCAAGGTATATCCAACTTGTTGTAGAATTTATGCAGGAATTTCAAAAGCAATGCTTCATTCTGTACTCGAAGATTGAGAACTCCAAGTCCTCCCTTATTTTTAGGTTTATAGAACATGTCCCAGACAGCCATAGAGTTACATTTATCACCTTGTTCAGTCTTTTTGATCCATAGGCATCTGCGCCTAAACTTGTCCAGAAGTTCAATGAGCTTGGGTGGGAAATGTAACATGCACATTGCATAGATGAGAAGCAAGGTAACTGTGGAGTTGAGGAGAGTCAGCTTGCTAGCATGGGACATAAGGGACAGTGTTGAGGACAAGCTTCTTTCAACCTTGCTGACTAGGGGCATGAAGTCATGAATGGTAGGCCGAGACGTGCCCAGAGGCAGACCAATATAGGTCAACGGCATGGTACCAATTGTACACTCAAAGATAGCAGCAAGCTGTGTATCCAGATCCGTCTCCAAGTTTTGGTGAGAATGTCTTTAATAATCAAGGCTTGATGAGGGCAGGCAGGCATGAGCAGGATCGTATCATCGGCGTATTGGACAATAGGGTAGTCCATTTGTCCGGTAGACGGGAAGGGAAGCTGGATTCTGCCCTGCCTATAGGCTTCATTAATGGCAGATTGAAGGAGGTCGGCTGCCAGCACAAAAATGAGTGGAGACAGTGGATCACCCTGTCTGATACCACGCCTACAATGGAATTGTCTGCCCGGAACACCGTTTAGGAGAACTGAGGATCGGCCCGAAGAAAATATTGAATTTATCCAGGACATCCATTTTTCATTAAAGCCCATATGTCTCATAATGTTGATCATGGGATCATGCTCGATGGTGTCGAAGGCTTTGGTGAAATCCACCTTAAGTAGAACGATCGGTCGCTTGGAAGCTTGGCATTGGTGAATGTATTGAAATGTCCATGCAAGGCAATCTTGTATAGATCTTCCACGTATGAATCCATATTGGTTACGATGAATAATTTTCAGAATGATCTTCTGCAGGCGGTTGGCTAGGAGCTTAGTAATGAGTTTAAGGCAGCAATTAAGTAGTGTGATTGGCCTGTAGTCATTAACTGTGGATGGGGACACATGCTTCAGGATTAGAGTAATCAGTCCATCATTAATGCTCTGGAGGTTAAGTGTTCCTGCATGGAATTGATCGCACAGCAAGTAGAAGTCATTTTTGATGATCGGCACAGCGAGTAGAAGTGCTTTAATGAAGAGACCACTAAAACAATCCGGACCAGGTGCCCTATCACCTGGCATTTCTTTAATGACCAAGTCAATTTACTCATGTGTGAAGGGAAGAGTGAGGTGATCTAGGTTTGCATTGGGCCTGATTAGAGACAGAAGATCATAATGCATTTGAGTGGGACTAGAGGTGCCTAGTCTGTCCGAATAAGCGTGGAAAAGGAGGGCCTCTTTTCCATTGTGATCTTCCACCACTAGACCGTCAGGAGTTTGTAGGTTAGCAATGTTGTTTTGGTGATATCTATCAGTAGCCATAGCCTAAAAAAACTTTGTGTTTTCGTCACCAAACTTAACCCAATGGATGGTGCACCATTTCTTCCAATACTATTTCTGATAATCCAATAGCCGAAGGAGATATTTTTTGCTAATCTTGCGGAAATTGTTCTCAGGTAGTGTGAGAGGCCGCTGATTTTCCAGTTCATCCAAGTTTGCCAGGGTTTTATTCGTATTCTCAATAGCCACCGAGAGCCGTGATATGCCTTTACTCCAAGCTTTGAGCTCCTGTCGGAGATGTTTGAATTTACGACATAGAACTGTGGCCGCATTGTTCACAGCAATAGGTTTATCCCAAACTCTTTTAACCACGTCCATGAAGCCAGGGTGCAGAAGCCAATATGATTCAAACCTGAATAACTTGGCATGAGGGATTTTTGTCTCAATGGTTACAACACATGGTGTGTGATCTGAGGTGGGCTTACAAAGGGGTTTGACCATTGTATTGGGTAAACACTTGTCCAGTGCATAGAGGTAAAAAACCAGTCTAGTTGCTCGAGGAGTGGATCGTGTTGAATGTTACTCCATGTGTATAATCTACCTTTAATAGGTAATTCAACTAGATTATGTTTGCGGATAATGTCATTGAAGGTGGACATATTGTTGACATCACCCCTGGCTTGTTACGATTTTCTGGCCCTCTAATATAATTAAAATCCCGAAGAAATAAGCAATCATCATTTGCCTGGATATCCTTGTCATAAATCCATTGAGTAAAAGTGTCCTGGGCAGGCCCTGTACAGGAGCCATAGATGTTGAAGAGTGTCCATTCTTGGGCAGATATCGTGCTGGTGAATTGAATTCCCAAATCAAAATCTTCCTAAGAGCATAGCTCTGGTTACTCCGGTAATCCAGCTATCATGCCAATATTATCATTTCATAAGATCATAGCTCTGGTTACACCGGTAATCCGGCTATCAAGCCAATATTATCATTTCATAAGAGCATAGCTCAGATTACCTTGGTAATCCGGATATCAAGCTAGTATTATAATTTCATAAGATCATAGCTCTAATTACCTTGGTAATTCGGCTATCAAGCCAATATTATAACTTCATATGAGCATAGCTCTGATCTACTTGGAGGCTTAATGCCCGGGTTAAAGGGACCAAAGAGAGTTTGTTGCACAACACAGCTCAAACATAAGTACCCGGCCTTAATGGTTCAAAATACAAACCTTGGGGGCTCCCTAATTCATAGAACATAGCTTTGATAACCCCTTCTTGGTATGAAATGCCAGTATATTTTGGATTGCGCCATTGGAATCATGCGCTTTTAAATCATTGGATGTGGCAATGTAAGCCGGCTGTATGAGCCAATTCTACAGGTAAAGTCTTCAAATCTTTAGTAGCCAAGCTTGGCTAGATTTTCATTATGATATTGAAGCATTGAGGTTTTAATACCGGATTATATTATCTTGAATAGCCAAACATGGCTAGATTTTTATTATGGTTATCAATAACCAGTATTATGATTGAGGTTTTCAATGTCGCTTCAGCGCAATGGTTATTATTTTATCAATGGATATGCTTTATTCTACAATGGAAGGAATAGTCCCGAGTCGCTGCAGGCTTACGACCCGACACTTGGGGGCTACATTATTCAAGTTGAGATTACATCAAATATGCAAGTCCCATGTCACTGCCAGCATGCACCAAGGCACTTGGGGGCTAATGCAAAGTCATTTTTTGCTCCCCTTATTGAAGACCCGACTCATCACATCATAATTAGCCGGCTCTCGGGGGCTACTAATTGCTCCTGTCAAAAATTCATAGTACACAAGCCTTAATCCATTATATTGAAGGGTCCATTACTCAGTTGGTAGAGCACAAGGCTCTTAACCTTGTGGTCGTGGGTACAAGCCCTACGATGGAGGCTACATCGTATGATGTTTGAAGTATACATAAAATCCTAGCTCAGTTTTGTCTTGCTAAGCCGGCCCTTGGGGGCTACACGTTGCTGTTCAAGTCTACATGATCATATCTACGAAGTCCCTGCTCATTATTTCATAATGACCCGACCCTTGGAGGCTATACTGGTTGAAGTTTTTATGAGCGTAAGGAAATTACAAGTCCCATGTTGCTGCAAGCATCACAACCCGGCACTTGGGGGCTACATATGTGGAATATTCAATTTTGACTAGTGACTGAGATGAGGAACTTGGATTTCTTCAAGGTTGCAACATTTATATTGAAGCAAGTCTTAAGTTGTTACTATGCTCCATTCTTAAGACTTGGGGGCTACAGGTGATATGAATATAATGGAGGAACATTTTCAAGTTCTCACTTCTTTGAAACAAACCAGGTATCATATTCCCCGTTTTGGCTTGGATAGCTCCGGAAAGTCAATTACATGACCCGTCATCATTTGTCTATAACCCGAAAATTTTGGCAATCATAAATCGGAAGATCTACATCTTTAAGCTGGCTCAATATCAGTTGAATATTTCAAGAGCAATATTTTTGTCAAGTCAGAGTATTGAAGGCCGACTCAAATGGATTATTTCTTATAATATTTCTCTACAAGAGACAATGCCAGCAAATTGACTATGATGCTGGCCTATTGACCCGAATATTTTCAGTAGAAGTGCCCGGATTTTCTACATTGGGGCAGTTTGAACATATCTGCTAAAAGATATTTTCTATGAGATCACGGACACGCACCTAGCTTAAAATGACAAGGACTGAAGGATGATCAGGTGCTGGCTTAGGAAAACTATTAGCCCAGAGCACAACCTGTCTAATTTCCTTTTGTGTTTATTTTGCCGCATAAGTTTAGCATGGATAAATCCAAGCTAAACTGGGGGCTAATGTCGGGGATATACCCTACGGTGTAACCCGGCCGGATGTATGACCCGGTTGGACTTGGTGACTCACGAGTGACCTACCCTGACCCGACGACTGACTGGTGAACCGCCTAAGACTGGAAACTCACTGGTGACCCAAAGGGCGAGTTAGATGAATAACAAGGCCCAAGGCCCAGAAGGCGGCTTATGAGAAGACCGGCTCAACGTGCGTGTCTAGTGGGCCAGCATAAGAGAAAATGCATAAGGAGTTTTCCTTTACAAAGGAATCAAGACTAGGACTCCACTTGTAATAGAATAGTCCTAGTCCTACTAGGACTCCACATGGAACCCGCCCCTTCAACTTATATAACACTGGTACACGTCGATGCTAAACAAACGGTTTTCAACCCCTTTCCGCGACGGCATTCGGAACCGTCACCATGTGAGTGTGGGCGATAGGGGGGTCTTTCCTGCACAACCCAGAAACCGTTGGGATATGCCCTCCTGGCACACACGCTCGACAAAATGAGGTCGTGTGCGACCGGCGAGCACTCAAATACAGAAATACATACAGTAGTGCTAAAGAAATACAATTATACAGGCGAAATCATTTTCGGTCGTAATTACATCCCACACAGTCAGTCACCGCTAAACATTTCCATTCGTATATACATCCCACACAGTCACTCCAAGGAAAATATTTGCGCAAGGTGGCGTAACGCAAACACTTTTCAAGAGAATATCGTGTGTGATTGTTCATTGATCCAACACGGTTTATTCCTAGAAACTATGTGTTGCCTGAGGTCATCACCCATGGTGTTTTCTCATTAACCATTTGCAATAGGAAAACCCAATTAGCAAGCTAATTGGCCAATTAGCGGGCTAATTGCCCTATTATTAATAATCCATTTACTATTCTAATTGACATTCATATTAAGCACATAATACACTCCATTTCCATATTAAGGAAGCAGGATTTCATAATTGAAATACATCGGAGTACAACATGATATAGCTTCAGCACTCAGATACCCCATTACACAACTGCACCAGTAGCAAGTTTCACATGCAACATCTAGAACCTTTCGAAATTAGCATCATAAACGGTACATAGAGAGATACATCTCATCTGGAAAACTGCTGAAGCGGAAGGCAAATATTGAGCCTTCATTCGTGTTGAAGGTCTTTGCAACTTTGGGCCAGTGCCTGTGGATGATTTACCGTCCATCCTTCGACCTCTTCAGGAACACTTCAATATTGAACCGTGGATGTTGTATGAAAACTTTCCTCACCTCTTGACCACAGAGGTGGTTTGAGAGGTAATCATCAGTGAACCCTGAAAACAAGGATGTGCATAAATATCGTCTCTATATTGGAAATGGGGAAAAGGAATAAAAAAGCAAAGGTATAATAGTTAGAACCATCTTGTAAATCTCAGTGCTTCCCATTGTTTCCCTGCAACACATATAAGGTAGTTAGTCATCAGGTTAAGTAAGGGTTCGCATGCTATCAGTAAAATACGTTGACGAAAAATAACCACATTGCAGATTCATAAGATTAATTCAAGCCACATGGAAAACCCATTTATCCAAACCAAGCATGATTAAGAACTAGGAAATATAGCACTTCTATATATTTCTCATGTATTAAGTGCAGCCAAATTCGATTTATTTCTCACATGGTATACAATAACAGAATGCAGCCACAACAATTGAAAATCACATTGCAGAATTGAACCAAGCAGTTAACTGAACACCACAACAAATGAAGCAAATGTTAATTGAACCAAGCAGTTAACTAAAATCCACAACAAATGAACCAAATGTTAATTGAGCACCACATTGCACAATATAGAAGATCAGACAGTTAACCAAACCAAGCATGCTTAACAACTTGGAAATATTGCACCCTGAAGAATTGAACATCACATTTGCAGAATTGAACCAAACAGTTAACTGAACACCACATTGCACGACATATAGAACATATACACTAGCGCAGAAGATTGCATGGTAAAAGTAGATAGCACAATTCACTAGAATTTGTTAAGGAAAGGCAGTAGCTAGCAAACTAAACATGGGTCCTTATAGTGAGCTAATAAGACAAGCTACTCCTCATTGTCGGAGATATCAATGACGATTGGCTCCTTGGACATGGAAGAGGGCGCTCCTCATCGTGGGTGCCCTCGTTGTACTGGTGAGTTGCTTGAGCCACGCCGGGCACCAACCTGCTGGCTCTCGAGATGAGGTAAGCACGTGCACGCTGAGAAAACACCTCGTAGTATTCGTCGAAGGAACCGATGGTGGCCTTGACAAAAAGCCACAAACTGTCGTTTAATGCAGCCAACCGTGTCACGGCATCAGTGCGCGAGGCATCAATGGTGGCCTCAACGACGAGGTGCTCCTCCAAGATCTGGGGGTCGACACGAATGGCAGCCATCGCGACCTCATCCACTCGTGCGACCGTGATTTGCTTATCCGCTGCCAAATGCTCCTTGAGATCCTGGCTATACTGCGTGCACCATGGCTTAGGCTGGCACTTATTTGGTGGAGGGGTCAGTGATTTGGGTGGAAGTTTTCGTGCTCGTGCTGGCGGTTGGGGCATGTGGGATGTGGAAGGAGGAAGAGGATGGGGGTCGGGTGTGGATTACCTGCCTAGATAGGCGAGGCCGAGAAGCGTGAAGGAGGGTTGCCGGTGAGGAGGCGGCACAACAAGCTAGGAGTGAAGGATTCAACTTGGAAAGGAAGGAGGAAATAGAGGAAATGTGGCTTTTGGTAAGGGAGGAGGGGGCGGGGAGGTAGATATTTCTGCGGAAGCAGAAAAATTTGGAATCACTTCAGCAAAAAAACTGGCGCGCAAAGTGGCATCAGACACGGCCCTTATTCAGAGCGGGTCATGGACTATAGCTGTCGCACCAAGATATTTTGTGCTGCATGTCACACGGTTGGTTATAATAAATTGTGTGGGATCTACTTGATTTTTCGCCTCGATTTGAATTACATAATGGGGTCGCAGCGACCATGGACGGTGTTTGAATTGCTAGACCTTTTATCTGGAGTGAACATGCAACTATATGTGTGTCATAAAAGAATTGGAATTATCCAGGATTCGTTTGGACATTTTTATGCATTAACTGAGTTTTCAATGCATTTATGTGCATAATTCCAATTTGAACTACATGCACATGCTCCAGTGCATATAAATTGGTTGAAAACTCAAATCTTTTGTCCTTCGATGCATGCTTAGGTCCCATGCAAGAAATGGGAATGAATGTCAAACACCCTGCCACCGTCACTCGGCCGCAAACATTGAGATACCTGGTTTTTAAATTCTAGTAAATCCAAAACTCGTCTAAAATTCATGAAACTTGCCATGCTATCATGGAGCGGCATCGACATGCCATGATAATTTTTTCCCATTTGGGGCAGGTTTGGGTATATGCTTCTCACAAACCAGAGCTTCTCACAACAAGCATGATGGTTTCGGTAGGGAACGCCCCACCTTTGGGGACAAAACGATATCCATTGCCTCTTATTGCTTTCAAAAAATTCCTCGTGTCAACATAGAACAACAAGAGTGTTGTGTTATTTTTGTGATTTTTCGGGGTTTGTTTTAACAATTTTATGCATTAAGTGAGTTTTCAATTAATTTATGTGCATATTAAAATTTGAACTACATGCACATGATCCAGTGCATATAAATGGGTTGAAAAACCAAATTTGTGTCCTTGGGTGCATGCTTAGGTCCCATGCAAGAAACGGGAATGAATGTCAAACACCCTGCCACTGTCACTCAGCCACAAACATTGAAATACCTGGTTTTTAAATTCTAGTAAATCCAAAACTCATCTGAAATTCATGAAACTTGGCATGCTATCACTATAAAAAAAAGACACATCCGTGACATTTTGGGCCGAACAAATATTTTTTCTATCATACATATGACACTTCTATGACGATAATTGTGACAAAACCCGGTATCATCATAGATGTGGTGGGCTCCTACTTCTATGACAAAAAATCATGACAGAAAATTGGCTTTTCGTCCTGGGAGGGCCGGAGACGCAGCTGCATGACATTCTTTGGGCCGTCCATGACGGAAAAAATCGTGGTAGAAGCGAGGGCGAGGAAAATTTCGGGGAGTTCCCGGTTACGGTGGGAGGTCGGGGGCCGAGCGATGCGCGTTTCTCTCGTACACGTACGTGCATGTGTGTGAGACATTGGCTCTAACTAAACCCGAGCGAGGCATTGGGCTCTAGCTGAACCCGAGCGATTGCACTGCAGGCTACACGTTACTGAACCCGAGCGATCGATCGATGGCTGTTAACTCAACCCGATCGAGCGATTCCTTCGCTACTGCTGCTAACTGAAGCCGATTGATGCTTCTTCTGGGATGAATAGTGAGCGTT
>NC_041388.1:156604249-156611024 GCF_002162155.2 Triticum dicoccoides
GTTGCCTCTAGATGAACAGGACCCCGTGGTGTGGAGGGCTGGATGAATAGTAGACGGTGGAGGGGTGCCCGTGGAGGGGTGGTTGAACAGGACCCTGTGGTGTGGAGGGCTGGATGAACAGTAGACGATGGAGGGGTGGTTGAACAGTAGCCGGTGAGGTAGTGCGCGGTGGAGGCTGGATGAACAGGAGCCCGTGGAGGCTGGAGGAGGTCGACGGTGGAGATGAACAGTATCTTGTGGAGTCCCGTTTTGTGGTATGCCACACCTCTCCTGATGAACAGGACCCCCGTTTTGACAATATCGCTCCAACACAAGTCCGTTTCGTCTGTTTTGCGGTACGCCACATCCCTCCCGATCAACAGGACCCCCGTTTCGACCGTAGGAGGTCCGTTTCATCCGTTTTGCGGTATGCCAGACCCCTCCTGATGAACAGGATCCCGTTTCGAACGTGGCTGGTCGAACACAAGGTCGTTTCCTCTGTTCTGCGGTACGCCAGGCATCGTTTCCATCGCCTATTCCGTCCAAGCCTCCTGATGAACACGACCACGCATTCCGTTCCGACCCAGCCGGTTGGCTCCCACGCGTTCCGTTGCCTCCCGATGAACACGACACATTCTGTTGCCTCCCCATGAACACGATGCATTCCGTTGTCTCCCCATGAACACGACGGTGACGTTGTTTCTCCATTCCGACCCAGCCATGTCAACGAGCCCTGGCCATACGTATGCGCGAGTAGGCGTTCGAGACCCCGCCCGTATGTACACATACGTGGCCATATTTTTTTTTGCAGAGTCGTATTTTCTTTCTTGCACCTTAGCCGATGTACGTACGTGTACATGCTACGTGCGCGCCTCTACTACGACACGTGCGCGCCTCTACCTCTACCAGTATATATGTACATACACGTTCAAGGCCAGAATGACAACGCTACTTACGCTTCGACCAGGTGGGTCCCGACTGTTAGGCACTTCCTTGCGTGCGAAGATGTAGCTGGTGGGTCCCAGCAGTCAGGGGGGGCAAATCGTTTTTTCCAGACGCACTTCCTTGTGTGCGAAAGTGTAGCTGGTGGGTCCCAGCAGTCAGGGGGGAAATGTTCTTTTCACGGAATACGGTGGCCCATCCGGTGGGTCCTCGCTGTCAGGTGGAGGAATAATTATTTTGCGCGTAATAAGGAGGCACTTCCTTGCTGCGGCCGTGGACCCAGCTGTCAGTGTCTCCACGCACAGTACTCTTCCGATGGAAGTCGGTCATTGACCACATTGACCACGCCACGCCGAGGGCACCACGGCGGTGGATGATGACGAGGCCTAAGAAGGGGACGACACGGAGGCAGGGAAGACTCGGCAGTTGTTTCCCACGGGGAGGGGAGTACGGCTGTACGGGGGTTTACTGGTTCGTCTGCCGTCGCTGGAGATTAAGAGCAGGTGTGAGTGAGTAGAGGGATTGCTAGGCCAGCGATGGGAGTACGATGGGGCGGTGAGGCCTGGCGGCAGCACAGCCGGCCGTGGGGAGGAGCGAGCAGGCAGTCCCGCCGGCGCTTGTTTGAGCGGCTGGAGCAGGAAGAGCAGTGATTGAAGAAGCACGACGGCCATTGGATGGACATCCAACAGTTAGTGCTTGTGCGTCAACCTTTTTTAGGAAAGCCTCAAATCTGTGGAAAACAGCATACCGCCCATCTGCCATTATTTCTAATAATTTACAGCCCATTTGCTAATTCTTAAGGTTTTTTTTGGAGCCCATATTCTTTTTGTTAGCATTACAGCCCATATTGTGGCCACGGTTAAAAAATTATACGAAATTTTGCATATTTCAGTGCGGTCCGAACTGTTTTTAATCCCGAAATTTCGACTCACATTGAAACTGATTTTAAAAATAAATGTATATCAATATAAAATCCAACAAATTCTCCACGCATAAAAATTAATGTAATTGAAAATCTTGAATGAAAAAAAATATTTGAAACTAATTGCCGGTTTGATGTGTTTTAAAAATGTACATCCCATTTCTCATTACTGATGGGCCATTTTCTCGGCCAGCCGAATGAAAGCTCTCCTCGTCTTGAAAGATTTGCAGCCCAACAGGCTTGACAAAGTGACTTACTTGGCAAATCACAAAAAAAACTGGGCTGTGGCCGTGGACCCAGCTGTCAGCCTCTCCACGTACAATACTCTTCCGATGGAAGTCGTTCCTTGACCACGTTGACCACGCCGCGCGGAGAGCACCACGGTGGTGGACGACGGCGAGGCCTAGGAAGGGGACGACGCGGAGCCGGGGAAGACGCGGCAGTGGAAGCCCGCGCGGAGAGGACTACGAGGGTTCACTGGTTCGGCTGCGGTGTGAGGCTGCCGTCGCCGCAGGGCCTGGCCAGTGGTGGGAATAGTAGGGGGCGGTGAGGCCTCTGCTGCAGCACAGCCGGCCACGGGAGGCAGGAGCATGCGACATGACCAGCGCTGCTTTGGGCGGCTAGAGCAAGAAGACCAGAGGTTGAAGAAGCACTACGGCCGTTGGATGGACATCGTACAGTCACTGGAGCTAGAATCGTTCATATTGACTAAGTTGACAAAGCCCTTCGTCCCCGTCAACTTAGTAGGCCCACAAGTCAGCCTCCCACCAAGGTGGGTTCCAGCTAGCCGGGGGAGTATTCATTTTTTTTGTGCGTAATAAGGAGGCACTTCCGGTGGGTCCGAGCTGACAGCGGGGGGAACGTTTTTTTCACGAAATACGGTGGCCCGTCCGGTGGGTCCCAGCAGTCAGGGGGAAACGATTTTTTTCGCAAAATACTGGTGGCCCGTCCGGTGGGTCCCCGCTGTCAGGTGGAGGAATAATTATTTTCCGCGTAATAAGGAGGCACTTCCTTGCGGCTGCCATGGACCCAGCTGTCAGTCTCTCCATGTATACTACTCTTCCGATGGAAGTCGGTCATTGACCACATTGACCACGCCGCGCCGAGAGCACCACGGTGGTGGACGATAGCGAGGCCTAGGAAGGGGACGACACGGAGCCGGCCAAGACGCGGTAGTGGATGCCCACGTGGAGAGGAGTACGAGCGTTCACTGTTTCAGCTGCGGTGTGAGGCTACCGTGCCGTAGAATAACAGGGGGTATGGGTCAGTGGAGGGATGGCCTGGCCAGTGGTGGGAGTAGTATGGGGGCGGTGAGGCCTCCGCGGTAGCACAGCCGGCACGACCGGCGCTGCTTTGGGCGGCTGGAGCAAGAAGACCAGAGGTTGAAGAAGCACTATGGCCGTTGGATGGACATCATATGGTCACTGGAGTATTGACTAAGTTGACAAAGCCCTCTGTCCCCGTCAACTTAGTAGGCCCACAAGTTAGCCCAACAATATGGTGGGTCCCAGCTAGCAGGGGGTATTCATTTCTTTGGGCGTAATAAGGAGGCACTTCCCTGCGTGTGAAGATATAGCTGGTGGGTCCGACCTGTCAGCGGGGTGAACGTTTCTTCGCGAAATACAGAGGCCCTTCCTGTGGGTCCTAGATGTTAGGTGGAGGAATCATTATTTTGCACATAGTAAGGAGGCATTTCCTTGCGTGCGGCCGTGGACCCAGCTATCAGCCTCACCACGTACAGCCCACTTCCGATGGATGTCGTTCGTTGACCATGTTGACCAGGCCGCGCCGAGAGCACCAGGGCGGTGGACGACTGCGAGGCCTAAGAAGGGAACGACACAGAGCCAGGGAATACTCGGCAGTTGTTTCCCACACGGAGGAGTAGGAGGGTTTACTGGTTCGTCTGCCGTCGCCGGAGAATAACAACATGTGTGGGTGAGTAGAGGGATGGCTAGGCCAGCGATGGGAGTACGATGGGGCTGTGAGGCCTGCGGGCAGCATAGCCGGCCGCGGGAGGAGGGAGCAGGCAGTCCCATCGGCGCTTGGTTGAGTGGCTGGAGCATGAAGAGCAGAGATTGAAGAAGCACGACGGCCGTTGGATGGACATCCAACGGTCACTGCTCTCGTGTGTTGACTAAGTTGACATGGTGTTGCGTGTGCATCAACCTTTTTTTATGAAAGCATACGCGTCAACCTGTAGTAGGCGCACAAGTCAGCCTCAAATCTGTGGAAAATAGCATACAACCCATCTGCCATTATTTCTAATAATGTATAGCCCATTTGCTAATTCTTAAGAATTTTTTTGGAGCCCATCTTCTTCTTGTTAGAATTACACCCCATATTGTGGCCGTGGTTAAAAAGTAAACGAAATTTTGCATAGTTCGGTGCGGTCAACTCTTTTTAATCCAGAAATGTCGATTCACATTCAAACTATTTTGAATAATAATTTATATAAATATAAAATCCAAATAATTGCACGCATAAAAATCAATGGAATTTAAGATCTTGTAATGAAAAAAAATTGAAACTAATTCCCGGTTTGATGTGTTTTAAAAATGTACAGCCCATTTCGGGGCAAACCGAATGAAATTCTCCTCGTCTTGAAAGATTTGCAGCCCAGCAGGGCCGACAAAGCAAGTAGGCCTTGTTTGGGTATTTCTTTAAAAAAAATAGAACTAGGCTAGCCATTTTCAGCAAGAAAAAAACACAACTGGGCTCATGATGTGGTAAACATAAATAAAACCCTGGCTAGACGGGCCACAGCCCCCGCACAGCCCCGTTGTTACCATGATCCATCGCTAAAACTAGTATAAATAACAACTGCTGGTTCCTCAAAAAAACTAGGCGACTTGCTGGGTCCCTGGTGTCAGCCGCTCGTAGTGTAATTCTCTCGTTTATTGACTACGTTGACAATGGCGTGAGCTCCAGATGTCCAACCATTAGGAGGAACCATATTTTTGGGCTTGTACTATAGAGGCACTTGCTTGCGTACTGCCATGACGCTGGTGGGTCCCTACTGTCATCCTCTCCATGTACAGTCATCTCCTTGTTCCTCTCGGTTGTTGACGACATTGACAACGCAAGAGGGCAGCGCGCCACGCACGGCGAGTGAACCAAGGCCGCAAGGCGGAGGACAACGGCGAGGCCTCGGATGGAACGAACATGAGCCGTTGAAGATGCGCCGGTCCAGTCACAGGTGGAGGGGTGTACGAGGGTTGACTGGTTCGGGCGCGGGTGCGTGTTGGTGCTGACGTCGCCGGAGAATAATAGGACATGTGGGGGAATAGAGGGAGGGACTGGCCAACGTTGGAGGGTACGTACGGTAGGGCGACGGAGGCGCAACCAGCCATGGGAGGCGGGAGCAGGCGGAGCCGACGGGGTGGTTTGGTTTGGGCAGCTGGAGGAAGAAGAAGACAAGAGATAGAAGATACACGACAGATGTTGGATGTCAATCCAACGTCTGGTAGGAAGAATCCTTTGTTGACTGGCTAGTAAGTCGACACCACCTTGGATAGGCTATTTCCTCGTGGGTCCCAAATGTCAGAATCCAAATCTGTCACGGTCATGCAGCCTTTCCTATGAAAATTTACAACCCATTTGATGTGCTAGTTCGAAATAAGTTTGTGGGTGCTGGTGGGGGCAAATCACTTGGCTTCTATAATGCACAGTGAGCTCAAGCAGCCGGCGAGAGTGATGTTATTTCCCTTGATTGGGATTTGTTACAATATTTCACTCTAAATTAAATGAATGGCAAGCCATTTTCCTTGTTTCAAAGAAAATATGACAGTCACAGCTGAGTTGAAAAGGGCAAGAACATCTAATTCCAGCTTACAAACTGTACAAAAGCACGAGGGTTAATTGTTCATCAGGTTTACAAAAAAACAAATTGGAAAGGGCAACAACATCTAACTCCAGCACTGTTTTCGGCAGTCAGAGTCAAATGGATCAGTCAGGTCCATAGAATGAACATCCTGGGTCGTAAAATTTACTGGATTATGACCACAATATGTTGTAAATAGAAGCCCGACACGTTCAGAAGCTCTTTTGCCCACCTGAAACTCCTTTTTTTGCTCTTCGACATACCCATCCATCAATTCAGTAAATATATGGGCTTTTGAATTGATTTTACTATTTACTTGTGTGGATGGGCTGTTTTGTCTTGGGCCCAGAGAAACAATTACTACTAGTACACTAGAGACACTCTACAGCTACCCAGAAAAACAATTACTACTAGTACAGTGGAGACACTCTACTGCTTCTGGCTCCTCCTAGGTCATTGAAACGTCTCCCTCTACTGAATGCTATTATACTTTTGTTCACCGACATGTGAGCCATGCAGCATGCGGGCCCAAATGCCATCCACCAAATTAGAAGGCAGTATGCAGGCGGAGAGTCACCCCGGTCATAGCGCGGCAGTAACGAGCCGTCATATCACAAAACCCCACCTCCCGCAGTCTAAGTTTGACGGATGACGCAACCATCATTTCACTCTTCGCTGAATCCCCTTCTCCCTCACCGTCTTCAAGAAATGCAACACTCGCATCTACCACTATTCTTCTCTCTGAACGAAGGGAAGGTAAGCGGATCCGTGATGTTGGTATATTTTCGTTCAAAGAAAAAAAAGAACTTTTGCAAAGCAGTAACCGACCCTCACTCTCTTTTTTGTTTCATTGTCATTGCGATTGTGTTTTCCTTTCAGTGGTCTCCTAGTATTTGTCGGTTTCATGATGGACCAAGGAGAACCAGGCAAAGATCTGGCGATATTGGAGCAGACGCGGGAGGCTGATCCCCACGAGACAGAGAGCTCCAAGAAGATGGAGGCAACCACCGAGCTGACCCCAGATACGCTCACAGCCACTACTGAGATGGTCATCGCCCCGTTTGAGGTTACAGCCCCCGTGGCAGTGCAGGAGCAGTTTTCCCCCTTCGAGG
>NC_041388.1:156611572-156616770 GCF_002162155.2 Triticum dicoccoides
CAAGGTGATTTCCTTCTTTGCCGATCTCGATTGTGGTTTTTCATCTAAGTATGTGGTGATTTTTTAGAAAAGGAAGTATGTGGTGATTAATAATGCAAAATTTTATTAGCTTCGATGCCATGCTATACATAGTGGTTTAAATAATTTGTGTTTCTTATACTGAAAATTAATTCAGAATTTGCTTCTGTTTCAATTAGAGCCCTGATGCAGACAAGGATTGTGTGGTTGTACATGTCACTCGCTATGAGGCGGACGACCTAAATATACGCACTGGGAAAATAGAGTTCTTAGGCTATTGGATCCTGGAAGCCATTTGTGGTTACACCAATGAACAGTTGTATTCCAGCCTCACTGTTGTCAGGCGTGTTGTCCAGGGTGTACTGAACCACAAGAAGTTCAAAGCTACTCCTTCGTTTGTGAGGCATACTGTTCTTGTCAAGCTTACGTAGGAATATGATGTGGCATGCCTCCACAAACAAGTTTATCAGTGGCAAGGCCACAAGGTTGTCTTCATGAAGGTTCATAGGATTGAGCTGCTGCGGGACGTCCTCGATGATGTTCATGGCAAGGTCCGTCTTGTGTCCAGCCCAAATTAGATCGAGGCATGAAATAGTTTCCCCACCTAGTGTTTAATAGTAGTTTGGATTGTGTCTAATTATCCGAACCATGCCTGTTATCGACCACTTTGGGGCTAGTACTCTGTTTGAATCCGTCTATGGGAACTGCTGCTACTTTTGTGTGCCTGTGAATCATGTGAGAACCATCATAATTGTTGTCGAAACAGATGCGTCCTCACTAGTTTTTTCATGAATATGGCATCGTAAGACATAAGTTATCATGGTTTATCATACGAGCAGTGTGTGTTTTGATGAAATAGAGCACTCATTCGAGAACCGTGCGCCGATGTATACATAAGTACTTGTAAACACTGTTGGTGCTACCCCACTTGTAAGCAGTTGTGCAAAACAAAGCACATTGGCTCAGCTCGCTTCAACACTAGGCTATCGACCAGCTAACAATCAACAATCTGCTGTCTGACATATAAGCAACTATGTATCTTGTTACAGTGGTTCATGCAGTTAATTGAGGCCACAATGTAATAAATTCCAAACGTTCACACGCTAGTCCAGCGCTCATGTGGAACACTCACATTGAACTCGTCTTCATAAAAAACTTGAAAAGCATAAGTTAAGCAATTTTATACATCTCAACGATTCATAGAACATAACAAACATATACTAGTTCACAGCAAAAGACAAAGTTGTGAGAAGGTTTACAAATCAGGAAAAAATAAGCAAGGCTTCTCTGAGCAAAGGGCCTCCCGACAGGCTTAAATTTCCTGGAGTTCACTCTTTTTTTTTCTTGTTGCCACCATTCAGGGTTAGGTTCTCTCATTCCAGAATAACCAATTATAATTGTGGTCTTAGCTGGAATGCTGAACTGAACCATGCAGTGTACTGACCAGCTGAAATGCTTGTGCATTCCACTAAATTTAAGCACTGCCATTTGCAGAAATAAGCAAACCACAATGCCTCTTGTCCGCGCACCTGTCCAAAAAACCACCGTCCAGCCGTGCCAGCTAGTCCTCGGTCCATGGATGAACCGGTAGAAAGTGCATTCTGGACTAGGATGCAGCTGTTTCCGCTCGTCCCTGCACTGCAATCAGGAAGTAAAACATATGAATCAGCTTCTTTTAGATTGCGTTGGTCATTCTACCTTAGTTACTACCAATGTAGGGATACCTTGAGAACGGGAGGTTAGATGAGGGCAATGAGGGATAGCCATCTAATTTTGCGCAGTTGTACTAAAACTGAGGTGTGTGCTTTTGATTGCATGGATAGAAACGATATGGAGACAGACATCTCGAAACGATATGGAGACAGACATCCCTGTTTGCGCAAATACGAAATACGGTTATTTAAACAGTGACAGATATTACTACTTTCCCCCGTTTCCTCTTAGAACCAAGTCCTAGATTCATGCTACAGCTTTCCCACTTTCTTCCCTGTTTGAACCAACGCTTTGAGTCGACTGTATGAACTAGCTTTACTTCTAATAATAGTAGAAGTCTAGGTGGATTTGGAATAGAGGACGGAAGTAGAAAAGGATCCACACAAAGGGAGCTGGGGCAGTAGAGCAAGGCAGGTTTTCAAGGAATATATACCCGAGGGTCGTCGGCATGTGGCAAAGACGGCGTCGGGAGGCCGCATCTTGGCCACAATACTGGCGCTCTCTCGGAGAGAACGGCACGGCCGCCGATCGGGATGCGTGGGCAGCCGTTGGTCTCCTCCCTCGCCGCCGACGATAGCGTGAACGATGCACCTACACCCCTGCCCCCGTCGAGGTTGTCCAGCCGGATTTGTGACCAGCCGTGAGCTGAGAGAGAGTGTTCCACCTATGTGTTGCTTAGATCTGGAGAGCATGAGAGAGTGAACGAGAGAACCCTAGTAAAGCAAGCGCTAAGGCTCCTGCTTTTATATATAGTGGAGTGATTTTGTTGTACCAGCTTCAAAAAAATGCGCTCCTACGTGTACCCGCGAGTGGGTGTGAGAGAACAAGTGCGTGCGTGCACCGCTTCTCTTCGTGAGAGTACAATATACTATGCCCAAAGAATGTTCGCTGCAAGAGTAATAGTATAAGTGTGTGACGTGTGAGCTAAAATAAAATGTGTGTGCCGTCTTTTGTTTTTTAGAAGTTCTAAGGGTAGAGTGTGAAGAGCACATATGTGCGTGACATCTACCTGCAGATAGACGGTGGGTGAGACGTGCGAGTGTGTGAGAGGACTCTGGAGAGTCGTGACTCGTGAGGGTGCATGTGCGTGAGAGAGAGGGGGGCACGTATCAATGCAATGCATATGTCCGTAAATCATTATCCAACAAACGTTCGCCACAAGACTTTTCCTGACGAATGCCGTAAGAACCATTAGATCGGCATCCGACAATGTCAGTTTTTCCATGTCATTTAACAGAACAGCCACTCCTCCTACACACAAATCTTCCACGTGAGTGTTAGCAACTGCCGTATGCTCCCTCCATTCCGAAATGCAATGCATATAGCTTTATTGAAAATTCGAACCTTGCAAACTTTTACCAAGTTTTCATGTACCAAATTGCACATGTAGAATACCATGTATATATCATTTCATTCATCTTCGAGAGGTAACAATAAAGATGGGTGAGGAGTCTACAAAGAAAGACCATCGTATCACCTGCAGCAATTTCAAGCATCCTTTAGTGTCGAGGAATATCATAGGAACTCTATATGATATGATTTTTATGGGATTTTTTCCTTTAGAGCCAATTGGTTCATAGGAATATATTCATATACTCCACATTTCAAAGGAAATAAACATGATATCATTTCCATAGCTTTAGAGCCACTTGGTTCATATGAATGGATTCCTATACTCCCTTAATTTCAAAGGAAAATGAACATTAGCGTATATTCAATAGAAAAGTTCCTATGATATGAACCAAATTACATCTCTTTTCTAATCCCTCCTCATAGGAATTGAGATACATGTCATCTCTAGATTCAACATAAAAGTTCCTATGATGTGAACCAAATGACATCTCTTTTCCAATCCCTACTCATAGGAATAGAGATGCTCCATGTCATCTATTTCCCTACAACTTCCATGTATACATCTTCTATTCCTAAATAGATAGTACAACCCACTAGTAGCTTTTTTCCAAAACATGCAACTATGGCACAAGAACTATATAGTGTGTCAATAACTTTGAAAGATGGTCGCTGGATGAAGCTAACCCGACAGTGCAGAGCTAGGAAAATCCGAGCACTACTGGCCGTTGGATATCATCAACACTCCACCAGATCTGCCACATGTACAATTTAGAAGACTCCATGGTTGAACTTAAGCATAATGCACAAACCTCAAAACACAAGCACTTCTCCTTTGTTCTAGAATCTTCTATATCACAATTGATTATTTTTTCTAACTGAATTGCCATTATTCGTTTTTTACTTTATGATTTACAATGCACAACCCCATGAATCTTAACATTTTTATAAAACTAATTGATTTTGAATGAGATGAACTATAAGAACTAAACGAACATCTACATCATGCATATATGACACAAAGCTTTACATGCTATAGTGTGTATTTATTCATAATTTGGTTTCGAAATCTCATCTGTTCAATACATGTGTACCTTACTAGTTTTGAGTAGAGTAGCAAATTTCACGCGGCCCCGGGTATATCAAAATGCAGGGCCCATGCGTCATTGCCTTTTGGTCGAACCTACGTCCACAATTTTTTGTACAACACGAAGCTACCAGAGTCGCGGAGGACTCTATCCCCACTGGTGATAGGCCAACTATATATGATTTGTAACCCTAGGCCCTTAGTATGTTATACAAGCTTGGGGGCTAGTTCGTCGATAGTATACACACACGCACAATGCCTGGTATTCACTAATATACAGTACCAGGAGTAGGCTCTTTCTTCAACTGCAAGGGTCCGATCCGAACTAGGGTAAAACTTTGCCTCATATTACCATCCAGCCTAACAGCCAGGGATATCCTACCGAATGATATGATGAAATCATATCTGCGAACTACTAAGAGAGAGGTGTGTCGGGGGGCAATGTGTGCGTGCGGGAGACACATAGGCACATATATGTGCGTATAGAGGGCTAGTAGAGACCGTGCATGTGTATATATGCATGTGAGAGAAATAGTGTTTTCCAACTGAGATTAGTGAAAAGAGTGGTGCATAGTAGTCAGAAAGAGAGAGAGAGAGAGAGAAACAAAGAGAGCATGTGCGTGAGACACCCCGACACCCTGAGAGAGATTGTGAGCATGTGTGAAAGAGAAATGCCGATGCATATAAAGTATGTGCACTTATGCGTTAGATAGAGAGATATATAACGCGTTTGTGAGAACGGGACGAGGCATAGTGCATCTGCGTGTAAAAGGCGGTTCTACGCATTAAATTAAAATATAAATGGCATTATTATTTTTGGATGAGATCATGAATTTTGCAAATTGCGTATGGACGAAAGTCGGTCTATCAAACACCCATACTCTATTAAATTCTAGCATGTGCATGTGTTTATTTCATATTATCGATCCATAGAGTGAGAGCGGTTTGAACCGCCAGCCACCACCGGCCGAACCGCCAGCCCCCGCCGCCCGCGGCCGGCCCGCCCTCCCTGAAACCACACCCCACTGCC
>NC_041388.1:156617369-156634855 GCF_002162155.2 Triticum dicoccoides
AGCTTTTTCTCTAGGGATCCCCACCCCGCTGGCCAATGAATGCCCCCAACCGCCGGTGACTGCCAACCAGAGGTCTCACGACGTCGAATACCCACCAACGACTAATTTATTACCATTTCTGTCCTTCATATACACGCTGATGGGTGGGCCCTATGGTAATGTGCGCTGCTGAATGTGGACCGTTTGACTGGTCAATTGATTGTGTTATCAACAAATTACGGAGCTGTATGGTGAGCGAGTGACCATATGATCACCCTAAAATGTACTCCTATTTTATTAACACAGTACAGACTCAAACTACCATTTCTTTCTTTCATATACGGGCTGATAGGTGGGCCCCACGGTTACGCGCCCCGATGGTGCAACACTAGTTGCGCCGCGTGGAACGTTTGACTAGTCAATTAATTGTGTCATCAACAAAGTACAGAGTTGTGCGGGTGAGCCAGTGACAGTATAATCATGATATGTATTTGTTTAACACGGTACAGACGCAAGGGCTCATATATACGTGCAAGCACTCACCGCTATAAGCGCACACATGCGAACCCTACCCCTATGAGCACCTTCGAGAGAGTGGGCCAGCATATATGATCTTGAGATTTTACGAAGTCACCATAGGTGCCTAGTAGTCGAGTGGAACGTCTCCTCCCACTGAACATACATCACCGGAAAATACTAAAATTAACACAAGATAAATGCGAGCACTGGGACTTTAACCTTGGTGGGCTCGAGAAACCACTGTCCTCTAACCATCCAACCACATGTTGGTTAGCACGACAAAATGTATGTGGCGACCATGATGAGCTTATTCTGAAGTCCAGTGACCATATCGTGCTTTCGCTTCAAATACAATGACCGTAAGTGTCGTCAACAAAATACGGAGCACGTATCAAATGCAAAGTCTGTCAGTGTCATCAACAAAATATGGAGACGTGTCGTGAGCTAGATACCATTGTACTATTGTATATGCTTATTTTCTTAGTGGCTGATTGCGTGTGTGGTGTGGTGGGCACATCATTTCTAGTTGTGGTGGGTCAACATGAAGACTCATGGGTCGGTTCCATCCTGTGCCACATATAGGTTGGACCGAGACGTGTTATACGAAGACCCATGTGGAGGACTCGGCGTACAACACGAAGCTACCAGAGTCGCGGAGGACTCTATCCCCACTGGTGATATATATGATTTGTAACCCTAGGCCCTTAGTATGTTATACAAGCTTGGGGGCTAGTTCGATAGTATACACATACGCACAATGCCTGGTATTCACTAATATACAGTACCAGGAGTAGGCTCTTTCTTCAACTGCAAGGGTCCAATCCGAACTAGGGTAAAACTTTGCCTCATATTACCATCCAGCCTAACAGCCAGGGATATCCTACCGAATGATATGATGAAATCATATCTGCGAACTACTAAGAGAGAGGTGTGTCAGGGGGCAATGTGTGCGAGAGAGGCCTAAAATAATGTGCGTGCAGGAGACACATAGGCACATATATGTGCGTATAGAGGGCTAGTAGAGACCGTGCATGTGTATATATGCATGTGAGAGAAATAGTGTTTTCCAACTGAGATTAGTGAAAAGAGTGGTACATAGTAGTCAGAAAGAGAGAGAGAGAGAGAGAGAGAAACAGAGAGAGCATGTGCGTGAGACACCCCGACACCCTGAGAGAGATTGTGAGCATGTGCGAAAGAGAAATGCCGATGCATATAAAGTATGCACTTATGCGTTAGATAGAGAGATATATAACGCGTTTGTGAGAACGGGGCGAGGCATAGTGCATCTGCGTGTAAAAGGCAGTTCTACGCATTAAATTAAAATATAAATGGCATTATTATTTTTGGATGAGATCATGAATTTTGCAAATTGCGTATGGACGAAAATCGGTCTATCAAACACCCATACTCTATTGAATTCTAGCATGTGCATGTGTTTATTTCATATTATCGATCCATAGAGTGAGAGCGGTTTGAAATACATGCAATGGATTCTTTTGCAATTCATATATAAACATTAATTAGTGCACTCCATGTTGTTAGTGTGAAGCACTTTATATATTTGTCACATGCATGGATACATTCCAAATTGCTAGCTACGAAATAGAATACATGTTGAATTCAACATAAAGGGGGTTTCGAAGATTTGAATTCATAGGAAGTGCATTCATCTATTTGAACCCGAGATAATGGCATTTGTAAATCAGATGTAAAAGGGGGCATCAATCTTTGTTGTGAGTTTGAACATGCTATATATATTCATACGCATATCTGACTTTTTTTGCAATCAAGGAGACTATATCTGGAACCATGCATGAACTGAGGTAAGTTGCATATTTTTTAATATATACTCGTGTACAATGTATATTCAAATGTACCCCCTCCATTCCAAAATAATCGTAGCTTTAGGATTTTCAAGAGTAAAGATTTGTGAAGTTTGACAAATCTTGAAAGTTCAATTCAAGAGAACCGAAAACGTTAATGCTTCTGCTCCCAAATATTGAACGAAGTGCCAAATAGGCCTCTGGTCACCCGAAACTGCGCGAGACTAATGTTTTGGTGGTAGGAAATTACTATCCTGACTCTGGCCCGTGTAGCCTATCGGCCCGATGTCCAAAGGTCTAAAGCGGGGTAGGTTTGTAACTTCACCAAGACGCCAGTCTCAACCACCTCCGAGAAGCATTCATACGTCGTGGGCGCCTACCCATGCGCTTGGCCGAAATCTATCCCGCCCACATTTGGGACACCTGACATGACTGTCCTACCCCCAACCCGCAATATGTCTGAAATTTTAGATGGGGGAAAAGTTTGTAACTTTCCCCAAATTTCAAACAAGCGCGTCTCAAACTCAAACATTGTTCCCCCTTAGTTCCTCGCCTCCCTCCGTTTCCCCATTCATACTCCGTGGGCGCGAAAACGCCCTCTCCACCAGCCGCGAAACCCCAGGGTCCTCCGTCCTCCACCCCATAGCGGCCAATCCACCGCCGCCCTCCTCCATCACGCCGAAGCCGGTACCCCGACGTCGTCGTCCAACACAACTGCAACCGCAACACCCTCAAGGACTTAGAAGCTGAAGCCAAGGCAGAGCTGCCTCCACGATGCCGACGCCGACGTGCGTCGTACCAGAACCACTCCGACCACGCCGTCCTGCGCCTCACTGCTACAGCTCCACCGTCGCAACCGTCCACCGCACCAGAGTTGTTCCCGCTACGTCATCGTTCGCCGCCTTGGATCTGCTTCCCCGCCACCGACAGACGGCCACCGCACCACGCTCAACAACTTGGCCATGGGTTCGTCCAAGGCTGCACCGTCCTCCACAACTTCTGGTTTCCGGCAAACAACAAGAAGATCGTCGGAAAAACAGAAGGAGGACACAGCACTGCCAGCAGAAAGAGGTACTCCACTATCCTTATTCGTGCAAATCTTACGTCTCCGCTCACACCGTATTCATCCCACGAAAGAAACTAGTTGAGTGCTTCTTACTGCATCTTCTTCGTGATAGTAAATGCACAACGTTTCCTCCCTTTTACTATTTCACCTTTGCTAGAGGTTAGTAGCCCGCATGGATTTCAATTCAGGGTCAGTCGAACCACAATTAAAAGAAGCAGCACCTGCTTAGGCGCGCGGAGCACCTAGTCCGCCTATTCCCTAGGGAAGCGGCGCATCGGTGTCTATCATAGGGGTGTGGGGCGCAGGAGCTGCTTGCGCCCAATCTGGAGGTCGGCGGGGCATGAATGGATGGCCGGGGGCGGTGCCAAGCACGGCGTGCGGTGAGGTCGAGGGGAGGGCGCATGCAGGGGAGGAATACTTGGCCGGTGGTCGCTGGCATTTCGAGGAAGATCGTCAACACTAACTGGCTGGAGGTAGATGAAGGCGATCTGCCCGTTCTTTCTACATCGGACGGTGGAGAAAAAATGGACTGACCTATTTTCTTTCAATCGACTGTTATTTTCATAGAATCATGTAGTAATTTAGTGTGCCATGCATGTTGTAGAGCTATCATATGTCTCCCGTCATTTATTTCTCACCGACCTGCTATCTGCTACCTTTACACTATACTAATTGTGCACACACTTCACCCATACTCACACTATTTTTTTTATGCATGGGTATTTCAGACTCTGACGCAGTGTTGATGAATGCAGAAAAGAAAAGACAGAAGTCGCTCCAGTGTAATTCGAAGATAAGCACTAAGCGTTTCAGCGCTCTAATGGGTGCCGTGTCAGCAGTTGGAGACAGTAAACGTAGCTCTGCAGTTGATGATCTCAATTGCCACACACAACCATCCCAGGTGCTTGCTTTAACTTCGCGCTGTCAAATGTGGTTGCATGTTGCATGTGGTGTCTAGCTTGTATTGCTTCCAATTTGGTTAAATAGCATCTGCTTACTTTACACATTATACATTTGATAATGACATGCCTTCCTGTTTTTGATACATACTACATATGTCTATTAACCATGTTCGTACATCAAACTAATGCTCTTTTGTATCCCTCGTCAATCACTTATGATGAGACAGTCACCCGAGTGGGTTACTGTGAGACGCCCTACTCATTTAAAGAGTGCAGTGTCATCCTCCCCACATGATTCTCAAGAAACAGCAAGGCTAAATGAAGATAGTCAACATAGCTCTCTAGTTGATCACCGCAATTCCCCCTCACCACCATCACAGGTGCTTGCTCTTACTTGGCAGTGTGATATGTGGTTGCATGTTGCATATGGTGTCTACCTTGTAATTCTTCTAATTAGGGTAGATTGCATCTTCTTAGTTAACACATTATACCTGTGAATATGACATGCCTTCCTGTTTTTGGTACATACTACGTCTTTCTATTAACCATGTTCTTACATCAAACTACTTCTCTTGTGTATCCCTCATCAATGCTCCTAATTTGTTAAATTGCATCTCCTTAGATTACACATTATACATGTGAATATGACACGCCTTCCTATTTTTGGTATGTACTACATCTGCCTATCACACCATGTTCTTACATCAGACTATTGTTCTTGTGTATCCTACGTCTATCGCTTATGATGAGACAGTCACGCGCGTGGGTTAATATGAGACGCAATACTCTTATAAAGAATGCAATTTCATCCTCTCCACATTATTCTCAAGAAACAGCAAGCCTAAATGAAGATATTGAACGTAGCTCTGTACCTGAAGACCGCACTTCCCCTACACCACCATCACATGTGCTTGCTCTAACTTCGTAGTGTGATATGTGGTTGCATGTTGCATACGGTGTCTATCTTGTAATGCTTCTAATTAGGGTAAATTGCATCTGCTTAGTTTACACACTATACCTGTGAATATGACATGCCTTCCTATTTTTGGTACACACTACATCTATGTGTTAACCTTGTTCTTACATGAAACTACCTCTCTTTTGTATCCTGCATCAATCACTTATGATGAGTCACATTTATTCGTTGCATATTGCATATTATTTCTAGCCTGTTGCCATGTATTGCTTCTAATTTGGTCAAATACATTTGTTAGGGCACCCTTTTAATTTGGCAGAGTGATATTGGTTGCATCTTTCATATGGTTTCTAGCTTCCATCGATTCTAACAAGTTCAAGCACCTTGTGCTTAGTTTACACTTTATACATCATACATGTCAATATGCCGTCCTGTTTTTCATACATATTCCATCCTCCTATCATGCGGCTGCCTTACATGAAAGTAGTGTTCGTCAGTATCATGCATCAATGAGTTCTGAAGAGCAAATTTTATTCCTTTTTCTTGTGGGTTTGACTTGACAAGGCAAAATCAAGAAAGAGGAAGGAAAAGAGTAAGGAAGGCGATGATGGTGGTCCTCTGCAGCAACGTAAATGGAGCATTTGTACCGATTCTCCTTGTACTGATGTTGCATTACAAGGTCCAAGTCTCCGCTCCCCTACTCCACCATCCAAGGTGCTTGCTCTAAATTGGCAGTGTGATATCTGGTTGAATGTTGCATATGGCGTCTAGCTCGTATTGCTCCTAATTAGTGTAAACTGCATCTGCTTAGCTTACACATGATACATGTGAATATGACACGCTTTCCTGTTTTTGGTACATACTATATCTGTCTATCACACCATGTTCTTACATGAAACTACTCTTCTTGTGTATCCTGCATCAGTCACTTATGATGGGACACCTTTAAGTTGGCAGTGTGATATTGGTTTGTGTATTGAATATGATTTCTAGCATGTATTGATTCTAGTTTGACGAACGCCACCTATGACGAGACAGTTTTAACTTGACAGAGTGATATTGATTGCACCTTCCATATGGTGTCTTGGAGTGTTTCTAATTTGTTGAAGTGCCTTCTGCTTAGTTACCACATCATAGGTGTGAATATGTCAAGCCGTCCATTTTTTCGTACATATTCCATCCTCGTATCATGACTTTGCCTTTCATCAGAGTAGTGTTCGTCAGTATCATGCATTAATGAGTTCTAAAGAGCGAATGATATTCCTTTTTCTTGTCGGTATGACCTCACAATGCAAAATCAATAAAGCTGAAGGAAATTGGCAAGGCATTGGATGATGGTGGTCCTTCCGAGCAACTGAAACGGAGGTTCTCTACAGATTCTACTCCGCCATCCTCCCAACAGGATCGCAAGACAACGCAAGGCTAGACAGTCAACGTAGCTGTGTAGATGATGAGCACGTCTCCCCTACTCCACCATCACAGGTGCTTGCTCTAACTTGGCACTATTATATGTGGTTGCATGTTGCGTATGATGTCTAGCTTGTATTGCTTCTAACTTTGTTGAATTGCATCTGCTTACTTTACACATAATGCCTGTGAATATGACATGTGTTCCTGTTTCTCCATCAGACTACTATTCTTGCATATCCCGCATCAGTCACTTATGATAAGGCACCTTTAAGTCGCCACTGTGATATTGGTTGTGTCTTGCATATGATTTCTAGCATGTACTGCTTCTAATTTGTTGAAACGCCATACAGTTTGAACTTGGCAGAGTGATATTGGTTGCATCTTTCATATGGTGTCTAGCTTGCAGTGCTTCTAATTTGTTGAAATGCCTTCTGCTTAGTTACCACATCATAGGTGTGAATATGTCACACCATCCTGTTTTTCATACATATTCCATCCTTGCATCATGTGTTTGCCTTTCATCCGAGTAGTGTTCATCAGTATCATGCAAGAATGAGTTCTGAAGAGCGATTTTTATTCCTTTTTCTTATCGGTTTGACTTCACAATGCAAAATCATTACAGCTGAAGGAAATTAGTCCAGTAGTGGATGATGGTGGTCCTTCGGAGCAACTCACACAGGGGGTCTCTACAGATTCTACTCCGCCATCCTCCCAACAAGATTCGCAAGACAACACAAGGTTGGACAACCAACGTAGTTGTGTAGATGATGAGCACATCTCCCCTACTCCACCATCACAGGTGCTTGCTCTAACTTGACACTATTATACGTGGTTGCATGTTGCGTATGATTTCTAGCTTGTATTGCTTCTAACTTGAATTGCATCTGCTTACTTTACACATAATGCCTGTGAATATGACACGTGTTCCTGTTTCTAGAACATACGTGTACATGATGAGCACATCTCCCCTACTCCACCATCACAGGTGCTTGCTCTTACTTGGAACTATTATACGTGGTTGCGTTTTCCGTATGATGTCTAGTTTGTATTGCTACTGATTATGTTGAATTGCATCTGCGTAGCTTACAACTTATACCTGCAACGATCACTTACCCATAAGACACATTTAACTTCGGACTAAGATGTAGGTTGCATCTTGCATTGTCTTCTAGGTTGTACTGCTTCTAATTTCATGAAATGGCACTTACGACGAGACACTTTTTACCTGATAGAGTGATATTGGTTGCATGTTCATATGGTGCCTAGCTTTCATTTCTTCTAATTTTGTTGAAATGCCTTCCGCTTACTGTTTTTTCATACATATTACATCCTCCTATCGTACGTGTGAATATGAAACGCTATCTTTTTTGGTATATATTCCATCCTCCTATCCTGCGCTTGCCTTACATCAAAGTAGTGTTAGTCTGTATCATGCATCAATCAGTTATGCAGAGCTAATTTTATTCATCTTCTTGTGGTTTTGACTTCATAAGGCAATATCAGAAAATAGGAAGGAAAAGAGTAAGTTAGGGGATGTTGGTGGTCCTCCACACCGACACAAACAGAGACTCTCTAGATTTGCCACTGCTACTGCTAATGAAGTTGAAGTCCCAAGTCTACATGATGAGTTCATCTCCCGTACTCCACCATCGCAGGTGCTTGCTCTAAGTTGACAGTGTGATAATTGGTTTCAGGTTGCATATGTTGTCTAGCCTATATTTCTTCTATTGTGATTAAATTGCACCTGCTGAGTTTATACGTTATACATGTGCATATGACATGGCTTTCTGTGTCTAGAATACACTACATCTATCTATCATACCATGTTCTTACATCAAAGTACTGTTGTTGTGTATCCCGCATCAGTCACTCATGATTGGACGCTTTTAACATGGCAGTTTGATAGTGGTTGCATCTTACATTGATTTCTATGTTGTACTGCTTCTAATTTTTCGAATTGCCACTTATGACAAGACACTTTTAACTTGGCAGAGTAATATTGGTTGCATCTTTCATATGGTGTCTAGCTTGCATTACTTCTTTTTTCTTGAAAATCCTTCTGCTTAGTTTGCACATCGTAGCTGTGAATATGTCATGCCGTCCTGTTTTTCTTACATATTCCATCCTCATACGGTTGTCTTACATCAAAGTATTGCTTGTCTGTATCATGCATCAATGAGTTCTGAAAAGTGATTTTATTCTTTTGTGTTGTGGGTACATCTTGACATGGCAAAGTCAAAAAAGAGCAAGGAAAATAATATAGTAGGGAGTGTTGTTACTCGTCGGGTGAAGCGGAAAAGGTTCCGCCGTCGAGATTCTGCTGGTACTTATAGTGCAGTAGAAGGTCCAAGTCCAACGGCTAAATCTATAAACACAGTATCACCTGCTCCACCAGCTGCAGCATCCGCTTCAACTGTACCAGCATCTCAACCAGTTACTCATTCGTTTGCTCCAGAACTGGCCAGTTCCCAAGCTGCCTTCACACTTAACACTACTTCCGAAGCACTACTAAAACAACATGACTTGGCAAGATCAGATGAACCTCATGAGCATCAACACCAAGACGGTACCTGACCGAGTCAAGTTGCAGTTGCATGCTCCTTTATATGTACTCTCACAGTTTGATGTACACTAACACTTTCCATATTCGTTGTTGAACTAGCACCACGGCACAAGCGGAAACAGACATCAGGGATAATGCTTGACAGATTAACAAAATCTAAAGGAGGAAGAATGGAGATCCAGTTTGAGGCACGTTTAAAAAGGCCACGTGATGCTACAAAGTCAGCCAAGTTAGTATCAGAGGCAGAAGTTGTCGTTAGGTGTCATGCACGTATCCCCCCAATGTGGATCCAGTACAGGAATGAGAAAGACAATACCCAGTTTAACACCTTCCTTGACCATTTATCCGTAAGTAATGTTATTCATCGCAATTAGTAATATTTTCTTGCTCTGTCCCATACTTTCTAGCTTCCTCCTAATAAGACTCACATTCTTTTTTCAACAGATGAGGTTCAAGTTGGATCCGAAAGATGATGCAACTAGACAAGCATGCACTCATGTTTTTCAGTCTGCTCTGCGACAGTATCGGTACCACCTTAGAAAATCTCACTTTGAAGGCAAGGCTAACAATGAAATCGCCCAGACATCTCAAGTGGAATATATTATAGATGAAGACTGGACAGCCCTCGTTAAACACTGGTCTGATCCAAAGTATCAGGTAGGCTATATGTATTTGATCAGACCACATATTGAAGTTCTATTTATGTATGTGCCTTACAAGTGTATCTTCTTCTAGGCTAACTGTTTGAAGAACAAAACCAACCGTTCTAAAGTGAAATTCCAACAAGCAATAGGATCTCGTAGCTATATTGCACACTGCGAGGCTCTTGTAAATAGCTGCTACTTCCTTCTTTTTTTGTGCCATATTATCGTATCTATATTGACTTTTTCCAAATACAGAGGAAAGCTCGTGCGGACCAAAAAGAACCTGAACCGAATGCAGTGCAAATCTTCAAGGATTGCCACACCAGCAAGATGAAGGGCATGAGCACACCAGTTCAAGCCGCTGTTGTAAGTCCTTACTCCTCCTACCTTGAACTGATTGGTACTGTGATGTGTTCATTTAACTACTTGGTTTGCAGCCAATGTCAGTTACTCTATTCACTTTTATTCACAGTTGTCTTAACGTATCATTTCACCTTACATGGTTTAAAAGAGATGAAGGATATTATTTTGGTCTTGATCTGTAATCTAGTTGTTATGTTCACGTCTGCACACAATGATAAAAGAGCCTGCTTTTTTATATTTGTTTGCCCATGATATGAATGATGTCATACTATGTTCATCCTACTTTAAACCATGTCTCTTTATCCTTAGATGTCTACGAATGTGAGGAAATAGACTATACAGTAGGCATGCTACATGGACATATGTTCCCAAAGTGATTTTATTATGTAGTTGGCACTACAATACATGCTAATGTATTACAGTAGTTCACCAAAATAAGTTATGTATAAACGTTTAACCTACTTTGTTTGTTTTTGTCTCATTAGTAACTTATCTGCTACACTAACCTACAAGTTCAAACTTTCAGGAAGCTATGGAACAAATGATTGAACAGCCACAACCACCTGAAGGTGACGAGGCTACTAAAGGCACAATGTCACCTCTTGCTGCAGTGCGTCAGTATCTCTCCACTAACAGTGCAAAAAGCACCTTCCTGCGTAATTGTGGGTTGGTTGTCAAGGTAACCTCGTCCAAATTGCCTACTGAACAAAATATTCCTGCTAGACAGAGTGATATATCTATGCTCCAGACACAAGTCCAATCCCTAATGGACGTTGTTTGAAAAACAAGAATAGTGGTTGAGAAATGTCGTCAAGATATGAGTGGTTTTGAAACCAGACTATCAGACATTCGCTTCGTTGTTCAAGAGCAATGGTGGAAAAAAGGTGGAGATCGTGCTGCTCCATCAGATTTTACAGCCTGAAACATTAGCACTCAGGTCAAATGATCTGTGCTTCTATACATCTGATGGTGCTTTTATCTGGAAGGACTGTAAACTTTATGCCAATAGGCCTTTTGTTGTATGGTTGGAATTTATTTTGTTGTGATACAACATTTATGATGTTGCCTCAGGCTGCTATTTTTGTATAGTGTAGGTTTATCTTAGTAATGTATTCGGCTGAAAGCTTCATAGGAGCCCAAGATGCCAACATTCATCGGGCCCATTGCAATTGGGCTAAAAACGATTACGGGCCGAAATTGGCATGTAGCCCACTAAAAATATCTGGGCCTAAATCAGCATAAGCTTTCATATTTTTCTGGTAGGCCTGTGCCCATAGTGGGCCTTTAACATGCCTAAACATAATTTGGGCCCTCAGTAAAAATAGGCCGTTTATAGGTGTAAATATCTCAAGCCCATAAAAAACATGGGCCTTTAATAGACCGAAAGTGAGATTGGGCCCTGATTGTGCCAAATAACCCACTGGACTTAGCAGGCCGAAATGGTGGCCCATTTACAATGCGGATCTTTGACAGGTTGAAATTCGGACGGGCTATAAATGCGTCGACCTAATACACGGGCCTTTAACAGGCCGGAACTTCGGTCGGGCTAGATTATCGTCATTTTTATATGGGCCGTTAATGGGCCCGATATGACGTTGGGCCACATATGGCCTGTTGTGGTTCTAAGCCTGACAGTAGAATGGGGGGGTAGGAACGTAGAGGTAAGATCCTAGCTATGGAGGAGTTGTACACGCGAGTTTTACGAGTTCAGGCCCTTCTCGGAGGAAGTAACAGCCCTACGTCTCGGAGCCCGGAGGCGGTCGACTGGATATATGCATGTGAATTACAAAAGGTGCGAACCCTTGTCCCAGAGGAGGGGGTGGCTTATATAGAGTGCGCCAGGACCCCAGCTCCCTCCGTTACACAGGGTTCAATGTTCATAAAGGAGGAGCGTTACTGGTAACGTCCGGAGTAAAGTGCTATAAATGATTATTAAAGCTATGACTTAAATCCCGACCGTTGCGGAGTGAGTGGCTTCACATCTTTTGGTGGTCGAGTGGTTGATCGCATGGTCGAGTGTCTTCGAATCTGTCAAGTGAACATAGCTTCATGGTCGAGTGGATGATGATCTCTCTTAGACTGCTTCTGGTTCTTTTATAGATGTCCTTGGGGAGGGTATCTTGGACAGATCCATGATCCTACCGTAGGTACATAGCTTCGTCATTAGCCCCCGAATGGACCAGGGTTTGAGTGAGGAAGGAGTTGGGAACACTTCCGACTCATTCTTTGTGCTATGAGTATAACTTGTTGTGGAACAATGAACTGAGGAGACAGCATCAACTTCTTTTTCAGTTGCCTTGGTCCATTCTTAGTTTTTGTTGAGTGAACTTTCACGGTAAAATTCCGTATGATAATGTGGAGGATGTTTTCAGTCTGACCAGTTGCTCTGCTCTCAGCGGATTTTGCGGGATTCGATTTTCGGGAAGCGCGCCAGGCGAGCGAGGCCGTGGTAATCAGGACGGATTAGGCAGATCTCCTCGATCTCCGTGCCACCTTTTTCGCCACGTACTACGCGCGCGACTGTTGCGGGATTTGTTTACATCGTCTGCGCCTACCAGTCAGTCACTCAGGGAATGACCTTATAAAAGGCACCAGACTGGGTCTCTGCACTGTGTGCTCCCATTCTCTTTTCTTCTTCCCCCGGACTCTCCGCCACGCTTGCTTCTGTCCTCGTCACCGAACCCTCGCTCAAACTCGATCCGCCGCCATGGGGAAAGAAAAGACGGTGGCGCTGGAGCACGCGAAGAACGCGACCGCGAAGGCGAAGGGCAAGTGGACCAGATGAGGCGGATCCTCGTTGAGATATGTCCTGCCGCCGGGCTGGATCCAGGGCGACTGGATCCGATCAACGATCAGCCAGGACGACCTCGACGACCTGGTGGAGGGGGGACTGATCCCCCACAAATCGGCGCGGCTCCCGGGGAACGAGACCGAGCCGCAGCCAAGGGAGGGTGAGTGCGTTCTCCTCGCCACCCACATCGATTGCGGATTTTCTCTGCCTCCCCATCCTTTCTTTCGGGGCTTTTTGAACTTGTTTGGGGCTCAGCTCCACCACTTCACTCCAAACACCTTAGTCTATCTGGCTGCTTTCATGTCAATGTGTGAAAATTTCTTGGGTTGTCGACCGCACTGGGTCTTTTCAAACACATCTTCACCTGCCGCTCCCAGTCGGTCAAAAAGGCCAATCCGAGTGATGAGAGGACGCACATGATCCAGATGTGCGGGGGCCTGGCGATCCATATGAGGAACAAGAGCACCTTCCCAGCAATGATCCTTCTCGACTCGGTCCGGGGCTGGCAGTCGACTTGGTTTTACTATAAGGACTAGCCGACCCCGGGTCAGTCGACTAGACTTCCTCCCTTTTCTCTGGCTCAAGTGGAGAAGCCCTCCTCCCTGAAGGTGGTCCCAGAAGAGAAGGCGCAGGTCAAGGTGCTGGTCGAGCGGGTCGTCCAACTCTTCCGCGACGGGGTGACTGGGATGGACCTGCTGGAAGTCTTTCTCGGTCGACGCATCCAACCGCTTCAGGCCCGTGATCATCCGATGTGGATGTACTCTGGACTCTAGGACTCCACTCAGATCCACCCGGAGTACGTCAGCGAGGACATCTTGGAGAAGTGGCTGATGGGAATCACCAGCAACAAAGACAACCCCCGGGGGTCTAGGAGGGTGATTCTGTTTCACCAAGTATCTTTCCGATTCACTGTGTGACACCTTGTTGATGGTCGACTGAATTTCTTTTGACCTTTGTCTTTTCAGGCCCTCATTGACATGTACTCGATGCCCAATGGAGTGCAGGAGCAAGACGTCGAGGAAGGAGCGAGTGGGGGCGAGAGCGGCGAGTGGCACTCGAATAACGAGGAGGACGAGGAGAGCGATGAATAGACTGATGACGAAGAGGTTGATTCGCCTCCTCGCAGGGAGAGTAGATCCAAACACGCTCACGACCCGGCGAGCGCTCCGGACCTGGTGACCGCGCCGACTGGGCAGTCTTCGAAGCGCCCTAGGACGTCTTCCCCAGCGCTGATTGAGAAGGCTCCAAAGCAGCCCAAGGTTGTGCCGCCTCCAGCGCCAAAAGCACCGAAAGCCACCTCCTCCAAACTGCCAAAGGCTTTGCCCAGGATCAAAGTGACCGTCCCTACCATCTCCGTGTAATCATCTGACTTGTTCTTTTCGTCGACACGAGCAACAGAACGTAACCGACTGGGTGCGGATCTTTGCGGTGCTGCTACATCGGGAACCTCTTCTCTCCAGTACCGAGACGAGAAGATGGAAGACGCGGTCACCTCCAACCCAGGTAAAAACTCTTATGATCTTGCTCTTGACTACTCGGTCGATTGAATTCTAGCGGTTTACTTTAGAGTCAACTGATCTTCTCCGCACCTCCGCCCAACGTCATTGATCTCCTAGACGATGATGAAGATGTGGCTCCTAGGCCCAGGAAGAATAAAAAGGCGACGACTGGTAAGGCGTCTCAGCAGGGACCAATGACAACACCAACCGTCTATCAATCTAAAGACGCAGGCGGGGCCTCTGTAACCTTCACTATACCCTTGTTGAGTGAGCGCCCCGCACCGTCGACTGTACCGGTGATTCCTTCAATCGCCCCATCTCACACCTCGGAGGTTCGAGCTGCTGCACCTGGGTTGTCTTCTCTCTTCTTCACCAGCTACCCATTCCGGACAACCAGTTGGAAGCGGTTGCGGAAGCCATCCGACAGGCTGACGTGATGATGGAGCGGATGAAAGCGGTGCATGAGAAGAGCCATGCTGCCTACGACGCCAGCGCTGCTCTCCGGGCCAATGTGCAGGTAAGTAGACTTTTCGACTGCCCTTGTTCTATCAGGATATGCTACCCAAAAAAAATTTCTTCTATACAATCTCCTGTTGTTTGCGTCGAATTAGTACAATCTCATGTTGTTTGCGTCGAATCAGTGCACCCACTGGGTGTTTTGTTGTTGCGTTCTTCCACTCGGTCTGGGCAAGTAGGATCTGAACCGGTGGGGGCACGCTAAGTGCACCCACTAGGTGTAGTCTCGGAGACCGCAGTCGACTGCTGGCAGTCGACTGGGGTCTGAGTTCTACCTTCCTTTCTTTTCTTCCACTCGACCCGGGAGGTCCGGTCGAATGGGATCTGAACCGGTGGGGGCACGCTAAGTGCACCCATTGGGTGTAGACCCCGAGACCACAGTCGACTGCTGGCGGTCGACTGGGGTCTGAACAGTTTTTTTATACTCGATCCAGGCGGACCGATCGAGTGGGGTCTGAATCAGCGGGGGCACGCCAAGTGCACCTGCTGGGTGTAGTCCCCGAGACCACAGTTGACTGCGTGCAGACGGCTTGGGACTTAAGTGACTTCTTTGGGTTTTATCCACTCAGAAGTGAACAACCTTTGATCTTGTCGATTGATACGTCTTTTGCCTTCTGCAGAAGTCTTGTACTCTCATTTCAAAGTTTGCTGAACTTGAGGACAAGCAGAGGCAACTCAACCTCGACTTGGAGTTGGCCCAGCAGAATCTGAAGAAAGCTCAAGACGAAGCTACTGGTATGGAAGGTAACTGCCTGTCGAATGTCTTTTCAAAACATTTCTTCAAGCTCTTGTCTGATCCGATTGCTTCTTTTGCAGAGAAAATGAGGTTAGCTCTGGAGAAGGACTCGGACCTCTCCGCTGCACAGAAGGAAGCCCAAGATAAAACTGCCCTTGCAGACCAGAAGCTGGCTTTAGTCGAAGGACTGGAAGGGGAGGTGACCAAGCTGAAGTCCTGTCTCAACGAGGCTAACCGAGAGGTGAGTCATCTGAAGAAGGACAAAATTACCCTGAATGAAAAGCTGGAGTCTGCGGTCCACAAGAGGAATGACACGGAGGCTTATCTGAGAACTCTCGCCAAGAAGCTTTATCTTGTGCTGGAAGGTATTTCTTTTAAACTGACTGTGTTGATGCTTGCGAACGGATCCTGTCCGATCGATTCACTAATTTTTGGCTGCAGAATTCTGCCAAGACTTTGACGAGGAAACTGGAAAGGTCGAGACGGGTCCGGATCCTATCGCTTCTCCAGTTTGCGACGAAACTGCAATGAACGTGCTCCGACTGGAGTCCCGTGTCGCCAGCGCCACAAGCTACCTCGCACACCTGAAGGAGGCAGTCTCACGAGTCGACCCATTGCTCTGGCCAAGAGCGACGCTTCAAAATGACCTGGAATCCTTGATGGCTCGACTCAACGAGGTCCCTGACCGAGTGCAGGAATGGAAGAAGTCCTCCGCCCAGTGTGGTGCTGACGTGGCGCTGTCCTTGGTGTGAGTCCACTGCAAGGAAGCTCGTGAAGACCAGCTGACTGCGATCAAGGTCGCTAACACCAAAAAGCATGACTTCCAGTCCTTCATGGAGACTTTCATCGCTGTTGCCACTCGGATCGTGGATGGGATCGACCTGGACGAATTCGTCAAGCCTGCCAGCCCTCCTCCTGCTGAGTGAACAAACTTATGAGACTTGAATCTGCTTTAAATTTGCCTCGTAATGCTGAGTGGTTGTTGTAACCATTAAAATCCTTCAGGCTTGGTGCTCGAATACTTTTGGTTTGCTGCTTGGAACTTTAGGATTTTCTGAATTTGGTTTATTTCCAAATATGCTTTGCGTTTTGCCTTCAAGTGGACTTTGTTCTTTGCTCTGAATAATCCTTGTGCTTGAGCTGTAACTCTGAGATGGAAGGCTGCAGTCGACCTGCACCTCGATGCCCTTGCAGATAGGGATGGAGCGCACATTGTACTTGTGCCGTAGCTCCGAAGGAGAAGGTTGCAGTCGACCTGCACCTTGTCGTCCTTGCTTATAGGGATGGAGCGCACATTGTACTTGTGCCATAGCTCCGAAGGAGAAGTTTGCAGTCGACCTGCACCTCATCGTCCTTGCGGATAGGGACGGAGAGCACATTGTACTTGTGTCATAGCTCCGAAGGAGAAGGTTGCAGTCGACCTGCCCCTCGTCATCCTTGCGGATAGGGATATATTTCGAACTTAGGCGAGTACTGGACTGCAGCTGAGCCCCCAAGTGGGAGGATTGCTCTCCACTCAGTAGGATTTTTTCGAACCTAGGCGAGTACTGGACTGCAGCTAAGCCCCCGAGTGGGAGGATTGCTCTCCACTCGGTAGGATTTTTCAAACTTAGGCGAGTACTGGACTGCCGCTAAGCCCCCGAGTGGGAGGATTGCTCTCCACTCGGTAGGATTTTTCAAACTTAGGCGAGTACTGGACTGCCACTAAGCCCCCGAGTGGGAGGATTGCTCTCCACTCAGTAGGATTTTTCAAATTTAG
>NC_041388.1:156635248-156694789 GCF_002162155.2 Triticum dicoccoides
CCGAGTGGGAGGATTGCTCTCCACTCTGTAGGATTTTTCAAACTTAGGTGAGTACCGGACTGCAGCTAAGTCTCTGAGTGAGAGAACTTAGGCGAGTACTGGAATGCAGCTAAGCCCCCGAGTGGGAGGATTGCTCTCCACTCGGTAGGATTTTTCAAACTTAGGCGAGTACCGTACTGCAGCTAAGTCTCTGAGTGAGAGAACTTAGGCAAGTACTAGACTACAGCTAAGCCCCCGAGTGGGAGGATTGCTCACCACTCGGTAGGATTTTCTTTCGAGCTTAGGCGAAACGGATTCGTAGCTAAGCCTCCCGAGTGAGAGGCTTGCTCATCACTCGGTAGGATTTTCTTTCGAACTTAGGCGAAGCGGATTCGCAACTAAGCCCACCCACTGGGGGATTTCAGAGGTAAATAAGAACAATAACAATCGTACGAAAGGACTGTAAAGCTCTTGTCTTTGGTAAACAAATTACAAAGGTGTTTCTTATTACATTTTATTCGAACGTGTGCTTAAGTATAAAAGGGGCGGAGCAGCTCCGCATTCCAAGCCCGTGGCTCGTCTTTCTGATGCTTAACACTGTAAAGATGGTATGCTCCATTATGGAGAACTTTGGTGATGATGAAGGGGCCTTCCCAAGCCGGGGCGAGCTTGTGTGGTTTCTGTTGATCCACTCGAAGAACCAGGTCCCCCTCTTGAAAGGTTCGGCTCCTCATGTTCCTGGCGTGGAATCGACACAAGTCTTGCTGATAAATGGTCGACCGGATCAAGGCCATCTCTCTTTCCTCCTCTAATAGATCAACTGAATCCTGCCGGGCCTGCTCTGCTTCTTCTTTGGAGAAGAGCTCGACTCGGGGCGCATTGTGGAGCGGGTCACTCGGTAGAACAGCTTCGGCTCCATAGACTAAGAAGAAAGGAGTTTGTCCAGTCGACCGATTGGGAGTTGTCCTCAAACCCCACAGAACTGACGGAAGTTCTTCGACCCAAGTGCTTGTTGTGTGTTTGAGGTCACGCATCAGTCGGGGCTTTAATCCTTTGAGAATCAGGCCATTAGCTCTTTTTGCTTGTCCGTTCGACTGCGGGTGAGTGATTGAAGCATAGTCGACTCGCGTTCCTTGAGAAGCACAGAAAGCTCTAAACTCCTCAGAATCGAAGTTCTACCCGCTGTCCGTGATGATGCTGTGTGGAACTCCATATCTGAATGTCAATTTTCTGATAAAACTGATAGCGGTGTTGGCTTCGAGACACTTGATAGGTTTAGCTTCGATCCATTTAGTAAACTTGTCGACTTCCACGAGCACATGAGTGAAGCCGCTCCTACCAGTTCTTAGTGGTCCAACCATATCCAAACCCCAAACGGCAAAGGGCCAGACAAGAGGAATGGTCTTCAGGGCTGACGCTGGCTTGTGAGACATGTCCGAGTAAAACTGGCAGCCTTCACATTTGTCGACTATATCTTTCGCCATTTCATTTTCTCGCGGCCAATAGAACCCGACTCAGTATTCTTTAGCCACGATGGCCCGAGAGGACGCATGGTGGCCACAGGTCCCCGAGTGGATGTCGTTGAGGATCATTCGACCTTCTTCTGGCGTTATGCATCTCTGACTGACTCTAGTCACGCTTTCCCTGAACAATTTTCCTCTTATCACAGTAAAGGCCTTGGACCGATGGACGATCTTCCGAGCCTCTTCTTCGTCTTTTGGGAGTTCTTTTCTGAGGATGTACGCAATGTACAACACTGTCCAGTCGGGCGTGATGACCAGAACCTCCATGATTAAGTCGGCCACTGCTGGGATCTCGACCTCAGTCGGATCAGTGGTGCTCTCAGGCTGCGGGGGCTCTTCAGTAAAAGGATCTTCTTGAATGGTCGGTGTGTGAATATGTTCCAAAAACACATTGCTGGGAAAGGCTTCTCTCTTGGAACCTATCTTTGCCAAGTCATCGGCTGCTTGATTTTTCCGTTGGGGTATGTGATGGAGCTCTAACCCCTCAAACTTCTTTTCCAACTTCCTCACCGCGTTGCAGTAACCAGTCATGGCTTGGCATCTGACGTCCCACTCCTTCATCACTTGATTGACTACCAAATCTAAGTCGCCGTAGACCATAAGGCGACGGATGCCGAGTGAGATGGCCATACGCAACCCATACATGAGTGCTTCATATTCAGCTTCATTATTGGAGGAATCAAAGTGAATCTGGAGGACATATCTGAGCTTGTCTCCTCGAGGGGATACCAGAACCACCCCAGCACCGGAACCATTCAGCATTTTGGATCCATCAAAGAACATGGTCCAGTGCTCCGAGTGAACTTGAGTCGGCAGTTGTTGTTCAATCCACTCGGCAAGGAAATCTGCTATTGCTTGGGACTTAATAGCTTTCTTTGCCTCGAACTTGATATCTAAGGGAAGGAGTTCAATCGCCCATTTTGCCACTCGACCAGTTGCATCTCTGTTGTGCAGAATCTCTGACAATGGAGCGTCACTGACGACTGTAACAGAGTGATTAGAGAAATAGTGTGCAACCTTCTTCGTGGTCATGTAAATTCCATAAACGAGCTTTTGGTAGTGCGGATATCTCTACTTTGACGGAGTCAGAACTTCAGAAATATAATAAACTGGGCGCTGAACTTTATAGGCTTTTCCCTCTTCTTCCCGCTCGACCGTAAGTACTGTACTCACGACTTGTCCAGTGGCTGCTATATAAAGCAGTAAAGGCTCTTTGCTGATTGGGGCAGCAAGCACCGGCTGGGTGGAAAGCATGGCTTTTAGCTCTGCAAATGCTGCATCAGCTTTAGGAGTCCACTCGAACTTATCTGATTTCTTCATCAGTCGGTAAAGAGGCAGTGCCTTTTCGCCGAGGTGAGAAATGAATCGACTTAGGGTGGCCAAACAACCAGTAAGCTTCTGGACATCGTGCACACGCACAAGGCGTTTCATCCGGAGTATGGCACCTACTTTCTCTGGGTTAGCATCGATCCCTCGTTCAGAAACGAGAAAACCGAGTAATTTTCCGCCCGGAACTCCAAACGTGCACTTTGATGGATTGAGCTTGATATCATACCTTCTGAGGTTGGCAAAGGTTTCAGCAAGGTCAGTCAGTAGGTCGGAACCTTTACGTGACTTGACTACAATGTCATCCATGTATGCTTCCACATTCCGACTAATCTGAGTGAGCAGGCACTTCTGAATCATCCGCATGAATGTGGCTCTAGCGTTTTTCAAACTGAATGGCATAGTGACATAACAGAAACAGCCAATGGGGTGATGAAAGCTATTTTTCTCTCGTCGGGTCCGTACAGACAGATCTGGTGGTACCCGGAGTAGGCGTCCAAAAAGGACAAACACTCGCACCCCACAGTCGAGTCGACTATCTGGTCGATGCGAGGGAGAGGAAAGTGATCTTTCGGGCAGGCCCGATTGATATGCTTGAAGTCAATGCACATGCGAAGTGAGTCGTCCTTCTTTGGGACCATGAAAACATTGGCTAACCACTCGGAGTGGTAAATCTCTCGGATAAACTCAGCTGCCGAAAGCCGAGCCACCTCTTCACTGATTGCCTTTCTCTTCTGTACGGCGGTCCGTCGAAGATGTTCTTTGACTGGTTTCACTTTTGGGTCGACTCGCAAACGATGCTCGTCCAGTCCCCTGGGAACACCTGGCATGTCCGAAGGTTTCCATGCAAAGATGTCCCAGTTCTCACGGAGGAACTGGATGAGCGCTTCTTCCTATTTGGAGTTGAGTGTGGTTGAAATGTGAGTCGGAGCAGCATTGGGGTCAGTCGGGTGAATGTGAATCGACTTCATTTCACCAGACGACTGGAATGCTGAATCTATGGCTAGCTTCTCGACTCACAACAAATCACTCGGATCTGCATTTTTCTGGTATTCTTGCAATTCTGCCACGACCATCTGTGCAGCAGCGATCTTTGAACCCTTCTGGAAGCACTCTTCTGCCTTCTTCCGATTACCAGTGATAGTGATCACCCCTTTGGGACCAGGCATCTTCAATTTTAGGTACACGTAACATGGTCGAGCCATAAAACGTGCATAAGCTGGCCTGCCCAGAATGGCATGATAGGCACTCTGGAAATCCACAACTTCAAATGACAACTTTTCTTTGCGGCAATTCTTGGAATCACTGAAAACCATGTCGAGAGAAATCTGGCCGAGTGATGCAGCCTTCTTGCCTGGAATGACCCCATGGAAACTCATATTGCTTTCACTGAGTCTGGATATCGGAATGCCCATTCCCTTTAACATTTCTGCATACAGTATGTTTAGGTCACTGCCACCATCCATCAGGACCTTTGTCAGTCGGGTGCCTTCGACCACCGGGTTGACCACCAGTGCTTGCCTCCCATGTGATTGGACTGGTCGAATTTGATGGCAGTCTGGGACCACTTCAAATAATTGGGTGTCACCGGAGCGACCATGTTCACTTCTCTGTTGATGACTTTCAATCGACTTTTGCTCTGAACGTCAGAAAAAATCATCAGAGTGGAATTCACGTGGGGATAACCATCATCATCTTCTTCCTCATCCTCAGCCTTGTCTGCTTCCTTCTCCTTTTCCTTGGGTTGTTTCTCTCGGAATTGCTGGATTAGGAGTCGACACTGCCGAGTGGTGTGCTTCGGATAAATGAAATTACCCTGTTCATCTTTTTTGGTGTGGATGTGGCATGGCAGATCCAACACGCCATTTCCATCTTGATGTTTTACTTTCTTGGGGTTCCACGGCCCTTTGGGCTTCCCCTTGAACTTTCCTTGAACCACAGCTAAGGCTTCACCAGGAGCAGCTGGCTCGGCCTTGCGCTTCTTTTTCCGACCGGAGTTTCCTCCTCCGGCTTCATGGGCGACTGCTTTGTGCTTGCCACTCCGGAGTCGTTCTTCTTCTTCACCATTGGCATACTTGGTGGCAATCTCCATCATCCGAGTCAGAGTCATATTTCCTGTCCGACCGAATTTCAGATTCAACTCATGATACCTGACACCTTCCTTAAAGGCACAAATTGCCTGATGATCAGACACATCCTCCACCGTGTGGTGCAGGGTGATCCATCTCTGGATATAATCCCTCAAAGTTTCATTCGGTTTCTGAACACAACACTGTAATTCTGTCAAACCTGCCGACCGTTTGCAAGTGCCCTCGAATGTTCTGACAAACACTAGGGCGAGATCTTCCCAAGTATAAATACTGCTAGGTGCCAACTGATTCAGCCATGCTCTAGCCGAGCCCTCCAACATCAGACGAAGGTGTTTCATGGCCACTTCATCATTGCCGCCACCAATCTGGACAGCCACTCGGTAGTCTTCAAGCCAAGTGCCAGGCTTGGACTCACCAGTGAACTTACTGACTCCAGTCGCCAACCTGAAGTTGGGGGGAATCACTGCAGCCCTGATGGCTCTGCTGAAGCACTCTGGACCTGAGACATGCACCCTGCAGCTGGTTTGCGGATCCCTGTCATGGCCCTCTCGGTGAGCTCTATTTCTGTCGACCAAGCCCTGAACGAGAATAGATATCGCGTCAAAGCCTAGCTCCCTGGGGTCGACTGGAATCCCTCGCCCAACACTTTGTGGGCGCCTGTCTTCATGTTGCCGAGGCACGTATGACCCACTCCTTGGGAGAGGTGTGGGCACTCGACGACGATCATCGTGATCGACTCGGTGATCATACTTCTCATGATTTATGCACTGATCTCGTCGATCTCCACGTCCCTCACGCCTCGGGAGCGATCTTGGGCTATGGGCCAACTAAACTGTGTCTGCAACCACGGGTCTACTATGGATCCTATTCCGCGACTGAGATACGGTTGTATTCTGTTCTCCTGCCGCCCGGAGCAAAGCTCGGATCTACACCAGACCTCGGCCAAGTTCTGACTAGGAAGGTTGGATCGACTCCGCTCCGGGCAGCAGCTGCTTGATTCTGGATCGGGGTTTGGTATACCTGAGTCGGAGGTGGAAAAAGTTGGCGTCGGCTGGATTCGGGTGCACATTGCCGAGCGCGATCGTCGAGTGCGCGCTGGAGGTTCTCCAGTCGAGTGCGCTCAGCCAAGTTGGCCAAGCGCGCCTGCTCCAAGGCCTGGGCCTCAGGGGTTTCTCCAACTATAGGAGTATGCAGTGCATCCATGTTTCGGTGGTGAAGTTCCTCCCTCTGCTGCGAAGAGAGGGGTTCGGGGCGGTATTCTTCATGAACGCGCGACGGATCACCGTCCCCATCACCTCCGTCTTCACAGGTGAAGCCAGGAGGACCGCGTGGTCCATTTACCATCAAAACTTATGTCGCTGGGTCGCTGCTATCGCACTCGGATGCAGTCTCTACGGAGCCAGTCGACAGATTGAACAAGCCGTAGAGAGTTTCGTCGGGCTCGATTGCCGCGACTTGAGGGGTGGCCGACTGGTGGGCCACCGCATGCCTCACCCACCGCTGAAGCCTCGACTGACCGGAACATTTGCTCTGGCGAGCCGCAGGGAGGGGGAAAGCTGCTGGAGCCGACTGATACTAGGTCGACGGCTGCCACAGGAGGACGCCGTGGACGCACGCACGAAAGTGCGTCGCCCCACGGGCGGGGAGTGCATCAACGTCGAGTGGAGCCTCCTATAGCCAAGCGAAGTTGTCGGCGACAAACACGAGCGCGATGAGACGGATCTCGCGGCCCTCAGCCAAACCTCCGCCTAGAACCATGATGAAGGGGATCGGAAAAATTGCAACTTCTCCAACAAGTCGCTAAGACACTCGCCCCACGGCGGGCGCCAACTGTCGTGGTTCTAAGCCTGACAGTAGAATAGGGGGTAGGAACGTAGAGGCAAGATCCTAGCTATGGAGGAGTTGTACACGTGAGTTTTATGAGTTCAGGCCCTTCTCGAAGGAAGTAACAGCCCTACGTCTCGGAGCCCGGAGGCGGTCGACTGGATATATGCATGTGAATTACAAAAGGTGCGAACCCTTGTCCCAGAGGAGGGGGGTGGCTTATATAGAGTGCGCCAGGACCCCAGCTCCCCTCCGTTACACAGGGTTCAATGTTCATAAAGGAGGAGCGTTACTGGTAACGTCCGGAGTAAAGTGCTATAAATGATTATTAAAGCTATGACTTAAATCCGGACCGTTGCGGAGTGAGTGGATTCACATCTTCTAGTGGTCGAGTGGTTGATCGCATGGTCGAGTGTCTTCGAAGCTGTCGAGTGAACATAGCTTCATGGTCGAGTGGATGATGATCTCTCTTTGACTGCTTCTGGTTCTTTTAGAGATGTCCTTGGGGAGGGTATCTTGGACAGATCCATGACCCTACCCTAGGTACATAGCTTCGTCATGGCCCATGGTTTACGTCCGGCGTTAATAGGCCGAAAATGACAACAGGCCGAAAGTGGCCCAAAGCTATAGTAGGCTCTAACAGGCCGAATGTCAGACATGGTCGAATATGACCCAAATCCTTCACGGTCGTTTATGGGCCGAAAGTTTTGATGGCCTATAAATGGGCCCAAATGAAGCCGGACCTTTAACAGGCCAGAAATACACCAGGCCGTAATTCAGCCCAATTACTTAGCGGATTGTTAACGGGCCAGAAGTGGCCATGGGCCGCGTTGATGACAAGTTTAGGACAGGTCGTTGACGGTCCGATTTGACAGAGAATGTTGGGCCTTTAGCTGGGCCGGCCCATTATGGTCTGCAGAATCTTGGGGGCCTTTAGCTGGGCCGGCCCATTGTGGTCCGCAAAATCTTGTGGGCCTTTAGCTGGGCCGGCCCATTATGGTCTACAAAATCGTGTTGGCCTTTAGCTGGGCCGGCCCATTATGGTCCGCTAAATTTTGTGGGCCTTTAGCTGGACCGTCCCATTATGGTCCGCTAAATCTTATGGGCCTTCGGTTGGGCCGGCCCATTTAAACTTTGTGGGCCACTTTTGGGCCGGTCCACGTGTCAACATATCATAGGCCCATCTCGACCATTGGATGAGTGACACCTATGCCAACACGGAGCTAACGCGTGGATCCGCCAGCCAATGAGAATTTTACACGTGGAAAATCGGCATTGGTCGTGGCTGTTAACGGGTTATTGGATCCAAAATCTGACCCGATAGCTTAACGGCGTTCCCTTACGGTGGATGCCATGTGTCGGTCACCCTTGACGAAAGCACTTCTATGACGCGCGATTTCTCGTCATGGAAGTGGACACTTCCGTGATGATAATTTTGGCAATGTCATGGAACACTTCTACGACAGCACATGTATGACTATCTTGATTCTGTCATAAATTTGTCATGGATGTACAGGCATGACAGAAAACGCGACCTACTGTGACAAACACGTATCATCCCGGAAGTGTATTTTTTTGTAGTGTATCATGGAGCGGCGTCAACATGCCATGGTAAATTTTTTTGTCCCATTTGGGGCAGGTTTGGGTATATGCTTCTCACTAACCAGAGCTTCTCACAACAACCATGATGGTTTCGGTAGGTAACGCCCCACCTTTGGGGACAAAACGATATCCATTGACTCTTATTGCTTTCGAAAATTTTCTCATGTCAACATAGAAAAACAGGAGTGTTGTGTTATTTTTTGTGATTTTTCGGGGTTCGTTTGGACATTTTTATGCATTAAGTGAGTTTTCAATGCATTTATGTACATAATTCAAATTTGAACAACATGCACATGCTCAAGTGCATATAAATTGGTTGAAAACTAAAATCTGTGTCCTTGGGTGCATGCTTAAGTCCCATGCAAGAAATGGGAATGAATGTCAAACACCCTGCCACCGTCACTCGGCCACAAACATTGAGATACCTGGTTTTTAAACTCTAGTAAATCCAAAACTCGTCTGAAATTCATGAAAGTTGGCATGCTATCATGGAGCGGCATCAACATGTCATGGTAAGTTTTTTGTCCCATTTGGGGCATTTTTGGGTATATGCTTCTCACAACAAGAATGATGGTTTTGGTAGGGAACGTCCCACCTTTGGGGACGAAACGATATCCATTGCCTCTTATTGATTCCAAAAAATTTCTCATGTCAACATAAAACAACAAGAGTGTTGTGTCATTTTTTTTATTTTTCGGGGTTCGTTTGGACATTTTTATGCATTAACTGAGTTTACAATGCATTTATGTTCATAATTCAAATTTGAACTACATGCACATGCTCCAGTGCATATAAATTGGTTGAAAAATCAAATATGTGTCCTTGGGTGCATGATTAGGTCCCATGCAAGAAATGAGAATGGATTTCAAACACCAGGGCACCGTTGATTGCTGGCAAAACATTGAGACACTTTGTTTTTAAATTCTAGTAAATCTAAAAATCTTTTGAAATTCATGAAACTTGGCATTCTATCATGGAAGGGCACCCGACATGCTGTGGTATTTTTCCTGTCCATTTTCAGAGAAGGCACACTCAAATAATGACAGCCAATAAAGGCATTTTGAAAAAATAGCTGCCACTTTAATATCTCAAACGTTTGTATAATTCAAATCGTGTGTGTTCTGTTAACCATTCACGTGACGCCACGTGTCTTGGTTTTAATGTCTATAGGAGGTGTCGTGTGGACAATTGCTTGACTGAACGGGAGGCGTGCGAGCGCAATCCGGTGCGCGGGCTCACCGGGAAGCGTACAAGCTATTGAACACAAGATATGTGCATCTCTTCAGCGCAAACGGTTCAGATTACGGTATGCAAATTAAAGCCAGAATTCGGCCCAAAGCCGAGAGACAATGTGATTTGTCAAAATATGTAGCTAAAAATCAATAGCACTATCTATTTTTTGCAACTAAAGTTCAGTAATCAAGCATAGATTTCATTCATACTAAAGATTAAGCAGTCGTTCTCACCGGGAAGCGAGATAGCCTTGGACCGCCGCCCACCTCGCTCCCACTGGTCTATATTAATGGCGTCGCCGAGCGGCCTCACCCCCATCCTCGCCACACACACAATTCTTCTCTCTCCGCCCGCATCCTCGACGTCGCTCTGAGACTTGAAAGCCGTCAGTGTACGAGGATGCCGCCGAAGCGCCCCATCGGAGGGAGTGGCGACACCGGGGCTGCTGAATATAGAGATAGAGGTTTCCACCACTGCCGACGATGTGGAGAACGAGGCTGCCAACAAGCGGAGGCAGGTCGAGAAAGAACTGCAAGCGACTCCAGCAGGCCTAGACTTCATCAACAACCTCCCCGATGATATGTTGATAGTCATCATATCCCTCCTCCCAATCAAATATCGGGCGAGGACAGCTGACCTTTCCCGGTGGTGGCGCCCCTATGGCTCCACACCCCTGTCGACCTCCTCGATGCCCACAAGCTCTGCCATGGCTATCGCCAAAGCTTCGATGCGTTCTCCTAGATCCTCGGCAGTCACGATGGCCCTATCAAAGGCCTTATCATGGGCAAGTTCCATTCCAATGGAAAGGACCGAGCCAAGCTTGACGAGTGGTTCCAATCCCCCACCATAGATCAACTCAAGAAGCTAAGTTAAAATGATGGGCATATGCGATTGCTGCCAACATCCGCGCTCCGCTTCGTGCTCATGCTGCGCCTCGCCAAGTTCATGAACTGCCACCCCCCCCCCCCCTTAATGATGTGCCCGCTCTTTTTCTACCATGACTGAAGCACCTCAAGCTCGTCGTCGTCCGCATCCCAAAGGATGACATGGAGCGCCTGCTTCGCGGCTGTACTGCACTCAAGTTCCTTCGTCTTTAGGCGATGAATTGGTCGTGTACCTTGCACATCACCTCCAGGACTCTCTTGACTATTTATGTGTGTTGCTGGTGCTACAACGAGAGATCACAAAAGGTGGACCACAATATGGTCATCCAGGACACACCTTCACTTGAGAGATTACTTGTAGTTGATCAACAAGGTCCAAGAAGAATCAATGTCATTTCTGCGCTGAAATTGAAAGTGGTGGGCTACTCGTCTGTCAAATACTACAACTTTCAGGTACAACAGTCGCCTTATATACCTCTCCTTCTTGACATCAACATTATTTCTAGTTTTGAAGATGTATGTTTGTCTGTCATCCAGCGAAGTTTCACCCAGACTCTGGGCACAGTGAAGGTCTTGGCACTAGAATCTGTCGGCCCTAACATGGACCAAGTTGTCAGTTGCCTGAGATGCTTTCCGTGCCTGAAGAAGCTGTATATCGAGGTGATGTTCCTTTCCTATTAAATGTTAACCATGAGGGAGTTCAATTTTTTGCACCTTTTCCCAAGTTTACAATGACAATGTACTTCGATTTGTGAAGGAATTTTGGAGGATTTTAGGACATACACCCCCACCCCATAATGGTTGTTTCATTCATATGGTTACAATCGTCCATAAGCATTTCTGCTCTGGATTCATCTGTACTAGTTTTCTTAGGGTATTTTTCATCCAATCCAACCTCTTATGAAGAAGGCTACATGTTTCTAGATTGTAATCAAATGCCCTTGTTAATCATGCCAGATCGAAGATGGCATGTTGGTCCATTTTACAAATCCTACAAACCAAATGGGCGTGTAGCAGTGTTCAAAACTGCATGCAGGCACTAACACATTCTCTTCTTTTGCAGATAATAATAGGCCCGGAGGTGGACAATGTTTATAACGACAATCACATCGAATGCCTGGATCTGCATCTCTCAAATATTACTTTGAACTCCTACCGAGGGACCTTACCGGAGATTACACTCGCCAGGTTCTTTCTTGCCAGAGCAAAGGTGCTGAGTGTACTGAGGTTGAACACGCATTTAATTAGGAAAGATGAATGGTATGATTATCAGAGCCGGCAGGTACTACGGAATGGAAGAGCCCCCAAAAATGCCAAACTTCGTGTTAGAAGAGCATATGGCAAAGCAATTGGAAGTCATTGTGTCAAACCCATACATGACTTGTCAGCGGGTGATCCCTTTTCAGAAATGAAGCAGCTTGCAACATTTGAATTTGGGCGTTGTAATATTTGAATTTGAACCTTGCAATATTTATGGTATTTGTTATAGTTAAACCGTTTATGTTCTCTTGTCTAAACAAAAATAGTTCATCCGAGTGAACCGCATGTTGTATATCGCACACACCTTGATCTGGCCATCCGTTTCTTTTGTGTTGCCTAATCACAAATAGTTCATCCGAGTGAACTGTATATTGTACATCGCACACACCTTGATCTAGCTGACCTTTTCTTTTGTGTTACATAATCACAAACAGTTCATTCGAGTGAACAGTATGCTGTACATCACACAATCCTTCATCTGGCTGCCCATTTCTTTTGTTCCTCCTCATCGAAAACGGTTAATTGAACTGAACTGTATGCCCTGAATCGCACGCGCAACCAAAATCTGAACCATGTTTGAGGCATCCGTCATCGCAAACGTTTTGCACCTTTTTGACGGGTTTTTACACCACTGTTTTCGATTATTGCATCGCACACAGTTTTGCCAAAGGGTCTCTGGTCGTAGTGTCGCGTTAGCAGCATCCTGCAGTAGTGTAAGTAGGGGTAGGGCACCCCTAGAGGGACAAGTTTCACAAGTTATGGTTAGACAAACAAGTCTATAGCTCTGGAGATAGATCACCCTTGTAATCATGTTTATTATCATCAATGTCAATGAAGTAGGATGTAGGCTTTTACAACCATCATGAGGGGCCGAACCTAGGTAAAAACCTCGCATCTTTCGATTCCGACCAACCCCTTGAAGCTACTAAACAGATGCGTTGGCCTCACGACTAAGTCCTGACATGAAGGACATCTTCCGTGACAATTCCATGACAAGGGGCATCATGTACGCCTCTGTATCATGGTGAGCAAATCTCGCTAGACCAGATAGCAGCAAGTAGGGTGTCTTGAAAAGCTGAGGCCTCGCTTTGATGATGGCTGTGTGCATGTCCTTCGAGCATGCAACCAGCCGCATGGCGTTCAACATATCCATACACGAACAACAGAGGTCGAGGATGTCACTAGGGAGATTGCTCAAATCGCGACTCATATGGATGCTGCGCGGCTCGTGTTTGGCCATGGTGGAGTTTGGAAGATAGGGTTTTTGGGGGCTTAATTTACGACGGATAAGGCTCTCGGTGCTAGAGCGGCATCAAGTAGCAAGGGAATAGTGGTACTGGAGGAGGCGAGCGAGGCAAGGGTACGCAGGGGCATAGTGAGATGATGAAGAGTGACCTCAGGATCTCTAGTGAGACGGAGATGGAGATGGAGTGGTGCTAGGGGAGAGGGAGACGAGGCAAGGCATGCTATACAGCGGCGGTGATAGTAACCGCACAGTGCACAAGGTGAGGCTGACTTTGGTGACCTGAACACGCCACCTGGACTAGTGTCACCTCAGGCGCATGACTTGTCACTTTGCTGTGAGGACCGGATGAACAATATTTTGACCATCAAGTGTACCACAATTATACTACTACTAGTAGTAACATACAGAGTAGTACTATATAGCGGAAATATGTCTCTTGTGCTAGCATGCCTCTGGGTTCACTTCATCCTCCAGGTAGCATCCATATTGCGAGAAGAACCAAATTCTTATGCATGCGGAAGCGCGAAGAAGGGCTTTTTATTTTTTAGGATAACCGCATATTACTTAACCAAAAAAGGTTGGGTCTTGCAGGCACACACCAATATCAATCTGTACCAGCTACGACACATTTTTATGTGCAAAGAGATGGATATGTTTGTATATCTGTTCATCCAACCAGGATTTTGCGTAGCTCCCACCTGTCATGAGGGGTGAAGAAATAAAAAGTAATCATAAAAAGTTTCGCCACGGTGAGTCAAAAGAGTAACCTCAACTAACCAGTGGAACATGTAGCGATAGAAGGATGGGCACGTACACGGACACGGACCACTCCTCAGTACGCTACCCGCATAGCCTTTTCGTTTTGCATGTTGGTCTACCAAGCCGTCCAATCAACTGCCTGCATGCCACTTCCCCCATTTACTTCTCCATCAGGAACCGATTTTCCTCGGCTTCTTCACCTCTCCTTCATTTGCATTCAAACCAGTGACGCCCCAAGACCGGTGCTCCAGATGCCTTTCATGGATACCAGGTTTCGTCGTGTGATTTGTTTGGTTCGTTGCATTCATCAATGCATCATGTGCACTGCATCATGTCATCTTGCAACCCGTTTTAAAACTCAACCAAATAAATTGCATTGATCTTTTGATCTATTTAAATCGAGGGAATTCACATGGCGAAGTTCTCTTTAAAACATACCCTCCCAATATTTTAGGGAGCTATAAAAAAGTATTCCATTTATTTGGAATCAACCCTAAACAAACATGCATTTTAAATCCCTTATGTTCCCAAATATTTAAATTCTTGATCCTCCTCCAAATATTTCAATTCCAGTTGTGGAGCCTTGTAATCTGTCAAGGTAGGCACATTCCCAAATTTCAGCTTAATTTGGATATTTTAACCCTCCAATTTAAGCTTTTGGCTTCACTTTTCTTTCCATAGAAGAGGGAGATCTTTTTTTTCTTCGTTGAATCCAGCCAGCCCGGTCCCTAGGCCCAACTCCAGTTACAGCCACCTCTCTTACGCCCAGTCGTGCCCCACCTAAACCCTAGCTCGATCCAGCCCCGATCCCAATCTCCCTCCAGCGCCGCCACTCCTCTTCCCGATCCCCATGCCCATGCTCCTCCCTCCTCTCGCACGGGCGCTCGCCCGATCCATGGCCTCGCCCTTCCTCCCTGACAGCGCCGTCCTCCCAGCGCCCCCTCTCTCTCTGCCAAGTGCGCATCCACGCCGGAGTGCCTGCCTCCCCGACACCCAGCCTCTTCCTCGCGCCCGCGCCTCCTCCTCCCTCCGTTCGACCGCAAGCTCGCCGCCTCCCTACCACGGCATCCGTGTCGTACAGTCGCGCCAGCGACCACGACCAACGTCGCGCCTCTGCCATCGCCGTGCCAAGTTCCCTACTCTGCCGCCATCTGCCTCCTCCTCGTTGTTTCGCCAGCCATGGCCACCTCGCTGTCAAGCCCCAGCAGCCGTCGCCGCCGGCCAGCAACCTCCTTGCCATCCCCTAACTCTTTTCTGACAGGATCCACTCCGACGTCGTGGTTCCCTGGCGCCCTGGACCTCCCTTGCTTCGCCAAGTTCGCCGCTGACGAGCCCCCTGCCTCGACCTCGCGACCCCGCACCTCCCTCCTGCAGCACCTGCAAGTCACTAGGAGGTGTGCTCCCATGCTGGGCAGGAGCTCCTCCAGTCTCTCCGGTCGCCTCCCCGCCACCTTCGCGCCTCCCGACGTCGTCCAGACCTCGTTGACTCCTCAAGCTGTCCCTGTTGGCCTCGGCTTCAAGACCATAACGACGTGGCCAGAACCCCACCAAGTTTTTACTTGGTGCACCTATGATTTGTTGTCGTGGACACACCCAAAAACGAGTTTCGAAACCAAGCGCAAGTGCCATCAACCTGAGGTTGTGAATCCCTGGACGCCAAGACCACCTAAGTTCGACTATGGTTTGTTATCCCGACCGAGACCGCAAGTACCTGACGACCCCTGACACCCTGGATACGCCAAGTTCGACTACCGCCTGTTGACACACGAACACGCCATGTGTACCCTCGACGCCGGAGATGATACACCGCAGCTCACGTCAAATGAGACCCGACCGGCAGCGCGATACGTAAGACAGTTAGCGGGCGCTTTTGAAGACCCGAAACCCCACACGCCCGGGAGGGACCCCGTCAGGGGGTGCGGCGGCTATGGGCTACCCTAGGTCGATTTGTTCGCCCCTAGAGCCTCATGGATCGATGCCCTCTACTGCGAAGAACGAACAAATAACGAGAAAGAAATATACAAGGGTAGGGGATAAAGATAGATGAACACAAAAGTGTAATAGATTGATTGGTTCGATTGGTGTTGTTCAATCGGCCATCACCCCCAACATATATAAGAGGCGGCTGGACTTCCCGTACAAGCAAAGGATTCATCTAGGCTTTTCTTACAAAAAATTACATCAATTCACGTCCTAGAGTCCTAATTCTACTCCAACTCGGATTCAGTCTGAATCTGGCCCAATTTCTGTCTTCCTCCTTGCGCGGGCTGCCGAGCTTGCATATGACCTCCGATCAAGACGGCCTAAATATGAAACTTGTGTGCCTCAATGAGACGAACAATTCTTATGTTGAACACTTTTCCAAATAAGACCATCTTGAATATTCTATGAAGCCATCTTTAATATCCAGTCGGACTCGGTCATGTAACAGACTGGATTGTCCGAGTCTCTTAGTGAACTTACAGGCCGTATACTATCTCAGATGATAATGACTCCAAAACCAAAGTTCACCGTTTTGATGATGCCCACAACTTCCGTGTTGATCACTTTTCCATCCGAGGTCATCTTGATTACCTTTCGGGCACATCTTCAGTTTCACTCGGATCCGAGCTCATCCACTAGGATATTAGAGTTTTTCGTCCGACTGGACCTTTTCACTTGGATGTTAGAGTCTTTCACTCGGAAGACAATCTTTCACTCGGATGACTATAATTTCACTCGAAAGACAATCTTTCACTCGGATGACTATATTTCACTCGGAAGGCAATATCTTACTCGAACGTCAAGTTTTCATTCCGACGGTAATCTTTTCACTCGGAATAACTTCACTCGGATGATAATTTCACTCGGATTACTATATTTTCACTCGGAATCCAATCTTTTACTCGATCGATAAGTTTTCACTCGACCTTTTACTCGATCGGTAGGTTTTCACTCGGATGGTAAACTTTTCACTCGAATTTCCCGACTGAAAACACAGCCTGATCTTGATTTGCCTCTCCAGGTTGCATACGGTCTCGGATTGAGACAAATTTTATATGATAAACGATCGGCTCAACGAGAAAAAACTTTTTCGTGTTGAAGGTTTTTCGATTCAAGGCCGCCTTGATGGCCGAATTACTCACGCAACCTATCAGAGAAGTGTATGGCACCTTGTGCCATATTTTCGTTGAGGTTCGGTCTGCAGTGTATTGCCTCTAACTTTTGCATATGAACTCGGATTGAGATGATTTATATATCAAAATCGATTGGCTCGACGAAACGAAGACAATTCCTTAAGAGTGCTCCTTCATCCGAGGTCATCTTGAAGACGTGGTTGGCCAAAAACCAGTCGAAACATTGAATTATGACACTCAGAGTATAGTTTCGGTCCGTAAGATAAGGTCGAATGAATATAACCGAAACATCAAAGTTGTTCCACTCGGCGACGTGAATCTTTTCATGCTGAAAACTAGTTCACTCGAGACCATCTTCATTGCAACCTATATCTTGCCAAAATCAGGTGTCAACACATGCCCCCCTGTTTTCTGGCAGAGCTTGCGTGCCAGAAAATACCTTGCTTAGGGTAATGTTTAAGCATGATGTCAACACTCCATCTGCTGTGCATGTTGAGTATGATAATTTTAGTCATCCATATGCTCATGTTTGTTGCTTCTTCGGTAGAGCCTCTTGGATAATAGTTGTCTGAAAACAACAATTGGATGTCACAAAGGCTTCCACGTAAGTTTCTTATGTCAATCCAGACCTTGCATTTGTCCAGGCATTCCCTGGGAATATTAGAACCCTTCCACGAAGACGGTTGCCGAACGATTATGACCATGCACCTCAAAGGAATACCGTCAACTGTTCGGCGACTCAACTCGTTATCAAAGTACACCATCAAGCCTCCGCCGAACAACGTGTGTCTCCTGATTTGGATCCTGCAAATAAATAACATTTGGAGTCGGGGCTCTTTTATGCACTAGACCCTTGATTGGTGGTCGACTCAATAATTAAGTCGGCCTCGCCAGTATTGGCAAACACTAAGCATCGGCTACAGGAGTAGGAAATCAACCATGGTGAGCACCGTTAGCCAGATGCCGGGTTTGTCAACACAATGAATTCTGAGGACGATATGCAAATATCGTCCATGCGTTCTTATCTCAAAAGTGCTCGGGAGTCCGTCCACCAAAGTGTGAATAGCCGAAATAAGTCAGATGTTTCGGCTGAGGATAAATTCCATAGCGTTGATTTTGATGGTACGATTGAAGAATATGGATGAGACACCTCCTAGAGTCTCCTATATGAAAATTGTCGTCCTCGCCTACGGGCTTTACACTTGTACTCCCTTATTTCTGCTGGCTTCGCAACAGGAGATGTGATGCCGCTCTTGACTCGAGGATTTCCCTTAGGAACCCAGGCCATGTTCCTCTTCTCCAGCTCTTTGTCCCTAAGACATTTTAGCTTCTTCTGTTGCGAATATGGTAAGCCGAGTGGGCGTCCCGGCTGGGACTTTGGTTTATGCACTGGCAAATTCTTCCTGACTTTGGGCATCTCTGGCTTGGCCTGTCCAAACTTGACTATTGGATCCTTGAATTTTACTTGCTTTACTTTCTTGTCCTTAGCAACCAACATAGGCCCGGCTGGCTTTTTGTCATTTGGAGTCGGATCTGAAATAACACTCTTGCGGCCATCCTTTTCTTTCTTCACCTTTTTAACACTTGTTGCAATAGAAGGTCGGACATCATTTCTATTTTGACTGCTCCTCTTGGGAACCCATGCCATGTTCTTCTTTCTCAACTCATGTGCACTATGTCTTTGTAATTCCTTCTCCTGCCAATGTGCTAAGCCGAGTGAGCACATCGGCTGTGATTTTGTTTCAACCAATGCCAACTCTTTTTTGGCCTTGTGCACTCTCAACTTATTCCCTTCAGATTTGGCACTTGATTGACTTGCCTCGTTGCCTTTTGTAGCCAATGTCAATACTTTAACTGGCTCTTTGTTATTTGAGAACAAATCTAAAGTAGCACACTTACGACCATCTTTCTTGACCTGGTACACTTGCTTGACCACCTCTTTCTTGTTCCTTGAGCTCCGGACTTATTCTTTATGATTGAAATGGTCTTTGACGTGCGATTGTTCATCAAATGTTGATCTTTTTGGACCTGCATAATGTTGGCGAGATGATCTAAAATAAGATGGATAATTTTCCCTTGTATCATACGTGCCCCATGATGGATATGGATTTACATGAGAGTAGGGAGGCATCCACGACATTCGCATTGGCGGCCCAAAAGCAGGATATGAAGTCTGCTTGCTCAACGTCTTCCTTTGCCAATCCAAGTCTTCAGATTTATGCCTTGGGGGTGACTTCGATGCTTTTGCTTCACTCGGCCGATAAGCACTCTTTGCCTCACTTATATTTTGGTACTTTTCTAATAACTGCGCGAAAGTGACTTTCGATTTTTTGCTTTTGTGCTTACCATGGCATTTGCTTTCTTTGGTTGTGCGTGCACCAGTTTTTGAATTCTCTTGTTGCCCCCCAGTGCTTTATCATTGTAGCTTTGATGGAATTTCCGTCTTCAAGATTGTTCTTGATGCACTTTTTAACAATGTCCTTGCTGGAAGACATGACCCCATCATCATTGACGTGTACATGTCCACTTTTAGATAAATCGGCTGAAGATAGCCGAGTCAACATTTGATGGTCGTCAAAATGATCCGACTGTCCAAATGATCGTGCCTCAACAAACTCCAATCGTCCTATCTTGTCCGATTGCTTGACTTGATAGATCATGTTGCAATATTTGACATTTTGCTTGAACGAACATTGCATTGGCTCTTGTCTTGACGGCTCGGCATTGTGATCAATTATAATAATAAGATTAGTCAGCAATGTACCGATGATGTGATCCACTATGACTGCACTGGACGTACACTCTTGGTCCATTAACCGATATTGTGATACCGGCTTCGATACAAAACAACCGAGCGGTGTCAGTTTAACATCATCCGACTCGTCTATGCATTGATTTTCGTCCTCCTTTCCCGATTCTCTTGAATCGGCTATCCTGGAGAACTTTGAACCTGGCTTTATACTCCTGCAACCAAAATAATTACAGAATATACGTCTCATCTGAGACCAAATGTTAGCCAGGCATGAAACAAACAAAGTTGCCCATATGAATATAAAGTTCAGTCGGCATGACGGGAACAACTTTGGTTGCGATAAGTTGTCACTATTAGCCTCTATGAATGGTGTCATGTGTTGATCAGCATGATTAGTAACAAGATAATTCGAAACAAACAGATTACTCATCTCGATCGGTCTTTCAAAATTAATTAGAATCTTACTAACGGGTCCATCAACAATATGATTTTGACCGAATCGAAAACAGAGTAAACTCTCGTCTAGGTGTACCTTTGTGAAGTCGTTGGAACGAGAAGATGGTTGCACCACTGGAACAATACCTTGCTCCACTTCTGAATAATTCTCGAATGCATCCTCCTCTTTTTCTGGATCTCGTGCCTCATCACTCGGATTGCCTGAATAGATTTGACTTGGATTTGCCGAGTAGATTTCACTCGGATTACCCGAATGGATTCCACTCGGCCACTCTTCGTCAGCTATACTTAGTTCAGCTGCACGCTCTGGTTCTTGGTCTTCGTCACTAGTCAAACTTTGTTTGGCCATATAACTTTGCTCTTGATGCTCATCAATTTCTTTGGCACGGAACTCATAGGGCAGCATGTAAGCTCCCTCACATCCAGAAAAATCGAGCACGACCAATTTATTGCGTTTACCGTTCTTTTGCTCGGTGAAGCTTGCATCTTCTATTTTGGTACATGTAGCAATAACTGGCTTGATGCACTCGGCTCTAGCGGCTTTAGCCGGTGATGCACTCGTCTGGAATGATGCACTCGGCTGACACGATTCACTCGGCTGGCTCGATGCAACGCACTCGGCCTTAAACGTCTCAGTGGTCAATTTAGTTTCAATTGAATCCACCATTGTCTTGTCACAAAAGGAACTGTTCAACTCAGCTATAGACGACTTAGTCATATTTGACTCAATTTCAACCGAATCAACTGTATTAGCCGAGTGAACCCTTTCTTGACGATTTTCTTGCAAAGCTTCTTTTTTATCTTGCCCCAAAATTGTAAAGGAGCCAACATGGTTGCTACATGGAGGAAGGCACTTGACGTATTCTTGCAAATATTCCACTCCACGTTTCTTCTTGAGTGCTTCATAAGCATGTCGATATTCTGCTGGTAATTCCTCAAGAGTTGGCGTAGTAAATTCGTTGACGCTATTCCCTGTGAGCTTTGGCTTGATCTTGTCCACTTGGGCCACATGTTTTTCTTTAAACTCAGCCGTGCTTGGATCAGCTTGCCCCCCAATACTTTTATGATCTTTCGGCAATGAATTGATGTTGCCGAAATTTTGCGATTGTATAGGGGGTGTATAACATGCTGCAATGATAGGTGAAGACATGTGCACTGTTGTTGAATATTTTCTCATGCCAATTTGATCAATCGGTAACACTTCATCTTCTTTCAAAACCCTAGCTTTTATTGCCTCATAATCAGGAACCAAACCTTTATCATGTTGCTCAAGGCAAAGAGTGGTAATCTTCTTATTTTGCGCTAAGCTTTTTAACGTAGCCAAAGTCACCTCATCTCCTGCAATATTAGACACATACACTCCTGTAGAATCTCCATTCACTCGGCCATAAAAGTGATCCGAGTCATTAATACTTTTAGTTGCATATGATGCTGAACAATTAATATCATGAGGTGTATTATATGATGACTGAGGATAACCGGCCAAATAGCTAATGGAAGCATGGCCGATTGCCTCATTCATCGGCATGTTTGGGGATAAACCCGCATATTGCGAGTTGGCTGCCGATGGATAAAACTGTGAGATGCCCTCCTGCACGTGAGGTGTCATATATTGATCACTCAAACAAATTGTGTTGTTCATCGGCATATTGAAAGATGTTGTCGATGCACGAAAGTTCAGATTCATAAGTTGCATGTCACGATTATGTAAATTCCAAGTTTCTCCAATGGAATAACTAGTCGGCCTTTGCTCGTTAGGGCTAGCCGACATGACATGTCCATTGAAAGATCTAGCAACATCAACATAATGGCTATTTGCATCTATGTAAGGAGATTGATGATACATGTTACCGTTGTAGATTGCAGCCGCTCGATGACGCTCTCCTCGTAGCAATAACACGCTGGAGACTGTTTAAAGCTTCGTCCCCAGCGGAGTCGACAAAAAGTGTGTTGACACACGAACACGTCACGTGTACCCTCAACGCCGGGGGTGATACACTGCAGCTCACGTCGAAGGAGACCCGACCGACAGCGTGATACGCAAGACAGTCAGCGGGCGCTTTTGAAGACCCGAAACCCCACACGCCCGGGAGAGACCCTGTCAGGGAGTGCGTCGGCTATGGGCTGCCCTAGGTCGATTCGCTCGCCCCTAGAGCCTCGTGGATCGTTGCCCTCCACCGCGAAGAACGAACAAATAACGAGAAAGAAATATACAAGGGTAGGGGATAAAGATAGATGAACACAAAAGTGTAATAGATTGATTGGTTCGATTGGTGTTGTTCAATCGGCCATCACCCCCAACATATATAAGAGGCGGCTGGACTTCCCATACAAGCTAAAGATTCATCTAGGCTTTCCTTACAAAAAATTACATCAATTCACGTCCTAGAGTCCTAATTCTACTCCAACTCGGATTCAGTCTGAATCTGGCCCAACTTCTGTCTTCTTCCTTACGCGGGCTGCCGAGCTTGCATATGACCTCCGATCAAGACGGCCCAAATATGAAACTTGTGCGCCTCGATGAGACGAACAATTCTTATGTTGAACACTTTTCCAAATAAGACCATCTTGAATATTCTATTAAGCCATCTTTAATATCCAGTCGGACTCGGTCATGTAACAGACTGGATTGTCCGAGTCTCTTAGTGAACTTACAGGCCGTATACTATCTCAGATGATAATGACTCCAAAACCAAAGTTCACCGTTTTGATGATGCGCACAACTTCCGTGTTGATCACTTTTCCATCTGAGGTCATCTGGATTACCTTTCGGGCACATCTTCGGTTTCACTCGGATCCGAGCTCATCCACTCGGATATTAGAGTCTTTCGTCCGACTGGACCTTTTCACTCGGGTGTTAGAGTCTTTCACTCGGAATACAATCTTTCACTCGGATAACTATAATTTCACTCGGAAGACAATCTTTCACTCAGATGACTATATTTCACTCGGAAGGCAATATCTTACTCGAACGTCAAGTTTTCATTCCAACGGTAATCTTTTCACTCGGAATAACTTCACTCGGATGATAATTTCACTCGGATTACTATATTTTCACTCGGAAGCCAATCTTTTACTCGATCGATAAGTTTTCACTCGACCTTTTACTCGCTTGGTAGGTTTTCACTCAGATGGTAAACTTTTCACTTGGATTTCCCGACTGAAAACACAGCCTGATCTTGATTTGCCTCTCTAGGTTGCATACGGTCTCGGATTGAGACAAATTTTATATGAAAAATGATCGGCTCGACGAGACAAAACTTTTTAGTGTTGAAGGTTTTTCTATTCAAGGCTGCCTTGATGGCCGAATTACTCACGCAACCTATCAGACAAGTGTCTGGCACCTCGCGCCATATTTCCGTTGAGGTTCGGTCTGTAGTGTATTGCCTCTAACTTTTGCATATGAACTCAGATTGAGATGATTTATATATCAAAATCGATTGGCTCGACGAAACGAAGACAATTTATTAAGAGTGCTCCTTCATCCGAGGTCATCTTGAAGACGTGATTGGCCAAAAACCACTCGAAACATTGAATTATGACACTCGGAGTATAGTTTCGGTCCGTAAGATAAGGTCGAATGAATATAACCGAAACATCAAAGTTGTTCCACTCGGCGACGTGAATCTTTTCATGCTGAAAACCTGTTCACTCGAGCCCATATTCATTGCAATCTATGTCTTGCCAAAATCAGGTGTCAACACCGCCGACATGCACAACTATTGTCGCCAAGATCGCGAGTACTTCTACCCTCGCCATGGATCCGACAAGACCATCGCGAGAATGACTACTTCCACTACGACCCGTGTACCCCTACTTCCAATACTGTCGCCACGTGAATGACTACTTCCGACGATGACCCGTGTACGACTACGTGGATCCACCAAGTACCCTTAGGATAAGCCAAGTTCGACGACTTGGAGATGACAAGTTCTTCTCTGGACATGTACGACTACCGTCGCCGAGGCCGCCAAGTACCACTACAACCCCGAAGGGATTCGAATCCATCAAGTTCCTCTTTGAAATGTGTACCACTACTTCCACTATGACCATCCTGAGAACGTCTACTTCCCCAACACCGCATTGAACCCGTCCGCCCCAAAACGCACGCTTCGAAGGTACAACCGCTAGAACGACGCCCGTGGACCGTAAGCATGTGAAGTGTTGTATGAGATGCACCCTTTGTTTGCACTGTGTCCGATTTGTTGCTTGCTTGGTCCTCCTCGTTTGTCGCTAACCCATGGGAACCCAGTTACTAGGATCACCCCACCATCTTGCATGACACGCTCATGCCATGATTATGCTTGTTGGTTTACCATGTTGTTTGCTTCTTTCCGGTGTGCTTCTTCTTGATAGTTTCGGTTACGTTACATTTGTGAGGATCCGTTCAACTACGTCCGTTTTTCTTCTTCATGGACTCGTTCTTCTTCCTTGAGGGATCTCAGGCAAGATGACCATACCATCGATATCACTTCTATCTTTGCTTGCTAGTTGTTTGCTCTATCGCTATGTTATGCTACCTACCACTTGTTTATCTCGCCTCCCATATTGCCATGTCAAGCCTCTAACCCACCTTCCTAGCAAACCATTGTTTGACTATGTTACCGCTTTTGCTCAGCCCCTCCTATAGCGTTGCTAGTTGCAGGTGAAGTTGAGATTGCTCCATGTTGGAACATGATTATGTTGGGATATCACAATATCTCTTATTTAATTAATGCATCTATATACTTGTTAAAGGGTGGAAGGCTCGGCCTTATGCCTGGTGTTTTGTTCCACTCTTGCCGCCCTAGTTTTCGTCATACTGGTGTTATGTTCCTTGATTTTGCGTTCCTTATGCGGTTGGGGTTATGGGACCCCCTTGACAGTTCGCTTTGCATAAAACACGTTCAGCAAGGCCCGACCTTGGTTTTACATTTTCCTACCTAAGCCTATTCCCTTGGGTTCTGCAGACCCGAGGGTCATCTTTATTTTAACCCCCCGAGCCAGTGCTCCTCTTAGTGTTGGTCCAAAACAGAGCCACTTGCGGTGCCGCCCCCTAAGAAACTTGGGGTATCTTCAGTTGCCGTACATAGTGTTCATCTGGTGTGCCCTGAGGACGAGATATGTGCAGCTCCTATCGGGATTTGTCGGCAAATTCGGGCGGTCTTGCTGGTCTTGTTTTACCATTGTCAAAATGTCTTGTAACCGGGATTCCGAGACTGACCGGGTCTTTCCGGGAGAAGGAATATCCTTCGTTGACCATGAGAGCTTGTGATGGGCTATGTTGGGACACCCCTGCAGCGTTTAAACTTTTGATAGTCGTGCCCGTGGTTATGTGGCAGATGGGAATTTGTTAATATCCGGTTGTAGAGAACTTGACACTTGACTTAATTAAAATGCATCAACTGCGTGTGTAGCCGTGATGGTCTCTTTTCGGCAGTGTCCGGGAAGTGAACACGGTCTTGTGTTATGTGTGAACGTAAGTAGTTTCAGGATCACTTATTAATCACTTCTAGCTTCACGGCCACTGTGTAGCTTCTCTTCTTACTCTTATTTGCGTATGTTAGCCACCTTTTTCTTAGCGCTTGTTGCAGCTCCACCTCACTACATTATCCTACGCATAAGCTTAAATAGTCTTGATCTTGCGGGTGTGAGATTGCTGAGTCCTTGTGACTCACGGATACTTCCAAACAGTTGCAGGTGCGATGATACCAGTGCAGGTGATGCAACCGAGCTCAAGTGGGGGCTCGATGAAGATCTTGGTCATTGTTATGTGTCTTTTCCGGTTGATCAGTAGTGGTGCCCAGTTGGGACGATCGGGGATCTAGCATTTGGGGTGGTCTTCTTTTATTTTGGTTCCGTAGTCAGACCTTGTTTGTATTCTGGATGATGTATGTTTAAACTTGTTATTTATGTGGAGTGGCGATTGTAAGCCAACTCTTTATCACTTTTGTTTTTAGTACATGGGATTGTGTGAAGATTACCCCTCTTGCATCAAAATCACCATGTGGTTATGCCTCTAAGTCGTGCCTCGACACGTGGGAGATAGAGCCGCATCGTGGGCGTTACAAGTTGGTAATCACAGCCATCCCCGACTTAGGAGCCCCCTGCTTGATCGAATCACTGACGTTGTTGAGTCTAGAACAAAATGTTTTGAGTCTTAGGATTATATATATATCGGATAGTAGGATTCTTTTTACTCTTCAGTCCCTTCGTCGCTCTGGTGAGGCCTCCTGACACAGATGTTTTGACTTTCCTCTCCTCAATTTTCACTAATTTTTTTAGGATCACACGGGTATCTTGGAATCATTACGATATTCTTGTGACGAGTACATTGTTCTTGGTGCCTCTTGACATTTAGGGGTTGTGGCAGTGTCCAGGCAAGTTGAGTTGAACTCCAAGGTGTTGTCATCACAATTTTATCGTTGTAGTTCTGGAATACCTGAGTTCACCGACATCGAAAATCTCTTTTATGAAGTTGTTGGTGAGATAACCTCGATGCCACGCAGTACTGGAGCGGGAGTTCGGGAGTATTTCCATAGCTTGTATAACGGATGTTTTTTGAAGGTTGAGGTACACGATTTCCGGAGTTTTCTTGGTTATGTGTTGACGGATGGATACAGTTGGAACGTAGGTCTTGTTAGTTGTGTGATATATATTGTGCCTCCCTGTATCCCCAACACCAGATTTCTTAACCAGAAAGTTTTGGTAGTTTATAACTGAGAATTCAAGTAGTTCCTAGGAAATCTTTCTGACAAATAGATGATATGAGATTGGGGTTCAACGTCTAGTGGTCCGTCTATCCACGGTTGGTTTTACAATGGTCTTGTTGTGTCTTAAAGAGTCCTTGGCTATGCTGACTCGGGGACACTTCGTATGTCATGTGCACTACCTTGTACTTGATGGTGCTGTACGATCGAGCCCGTGTGGGCCCCACCACAAAAATTTCAGACGAAATCTCTATCATATGTTCGTTTCTGGCTTATTTTACAAGCCAATCCTTTGTTTTGTTTTCAGTTGTGGTATTCAAGTTGCTTCTATGTCAAGTGTTGATTCCATACCGTTCCAAAGCGGTGTTCTCATATTCCTATGTGAATACTAACCCTTCTTATTTATCGAGATTGTCATCTCAATTCTATTTTCCAACCGGTGCGTTTCTCTTCGAGGTGATCCCATCATTTTTCCCATCCGCAAGATCAATTCTTAGTTTTCTCAACGGTATCCATTCCATCTACCCAAGTTGCCTTTGTTTTCCCACCCTCCCACCCTTTTTCTTCAAGGATTCAGATTTCTTAATCATGTATCCTTTTATTTGTGAGAAGTCTCTTCGGTCTTTTCTTTCAATGTTTTACCCGGTGATTCTTATGAAGATGCTAAGGGAGCTTCAAGTTCATCATTCTTGATTCTTTTTCTTCTCTGGTGGATTCAATTCAAGCTTTCAAGGTTGATCATGCCATTTCCTGCGTTTCAAATGCTTTCTCATGCCGTTGCACCTCTTAATCATTCATTTCTCGCTATTTATTTGTTCTGGAGTGTTGAAGATATCTCGGAAGATTCATGTTTCCATGCTTAATCCATTCAAGTTATTTCGTGGTTTTTACCTCATTCAAGCCATTTAATTCAACCAGCGCAATCTCCTTTTCAATTAATCATTTCAATGGTGTTTCTTTTGAGTGGGCCCTAACCCACAAGTCTTTTCCCAGGATCTTACCTGACTCTTCAAATTTTTCCAGAGCTATTCCCGAATTCTTTTCAAAATTTGACGTAAGAATGAATTATCATCAGTCATATGTATTTCTCCATGATCTTTCAAATTCTTTTAATTGTTGGCTCAACCTCTTTGCTTTTGATTCTCGCGGGTGTCTAAACAATTCATGGTGGTGTTTGTTGTCGTCATTCTTGGATTTTGAAGACCAAAGAGGAGTTCCTATTAAATCCCTACCCGTTCTTCCAAAGATTCATGGTGCTAGCTTTATGCCATCATCTCATAATTGTTTTCGATTTTGAAAAATCTTTTCACCCATCCGGAAAAATTCAGGAATCTTTTCAGTTTGATTCTCCAGAGCCCATCATCTCAGAATTATTCATTCCAACTTTCAGCTTTCATTCTCCAAATCTTACTGGTGCATAATTCAAGTATTCTCTAATCAGCTCGTGATCTACTCGTTCTCATGTATCTAAATTCCCTCAAGTATCTTCATTCGTTTTCCAATTCTTCCCGGTGAGTTGTTCCTCTGCTACTTTCATTTTCAATTCTTATGGTGGTTTGTTCAAGATTTCTCTTCCTTCGTTATCATATCAATTCATTCGTTGTTTCCAAATCCCACCGGTGGTTCCATCAAGACCTTCTCAAGTTTATGCTATATATATATATCTTAATCCTTTCTACGAGAATAAGTAGTATGCCAAATCTGTTGTTTGTCATCAATTTAAATTGGTGAAGGATACGCATAACATAATTCTGATTATTGTTTCATCCAAGTGATCTAGTTTCTTCTTTCCAGAGTTGTTCATGATGTCACATTTCTTGGTTCGAGATGCTTCATATTTTTTTCAGAGTTCCAAGCTTCCCTCTTTATCTCGTCGCAAAGCTCCATCTAAATCATCGCAAGGCTTCACCTTACGTTCTCAACTTCTCTTTCTCTTTATCATCCTTTTATTACCAGAGTTCTTCATGGAGGTTCTACTTGGTGGTTCATCAAGGATTCATTTTCATTATTCATTTGTTTTTCAAGACTTCTCTCATAGTTAAGATCTGCCTAGCTATACTCTAAAATAAACATGGTGCTCAACACATGCTTTGTTTTGAGGAGTTCAAGCCTTCTTCTTCTTGCATTCCAAAGTGCAGTTCTTCCTATCTTATCTTTTGAGGTGGTGTTATGTCATTCTTGATAATTTCCATTCGTGTTTCATGATTCACAAGTTTTCAAGAGTGACATATTTAAATCCATCATTTTCTCTTCGTTGAAGAGATCTTTCCAATCAATCAATCTCTTTGTTGGAGTTATCTTGGGTTATATTTCACCTAAAGCCTTCCCTAAGGAATGCTGCTATTGTGGTGCTTAACAATGATCCAAGTTTTCCTCCTATTCTCGCGGTGAAAGAAGTTTTTCCATCTCTTTGTTCCTCTTAGGTAATCAATCTTCTGTAGTGGTTGGTTGTCACCTCATAATTTTGAGATGTCTCCATAAGCCCACGAGGATCATATCCTTTCGTTCTGATCTTTCAACAACTCCGTCCAATCCTTCTTTTAAGTATGCTCTCTTAAATTCATTTCAGGTAGAACATGTTGTTTTCTCCTCCGTTCTTTTGATTCCATTCTTACATTTGTTCTGGAGGCATTGTGATGTTGCTCTCTTTGACCCATCATCTCATTTTGTAAATATCATGTTCTTTTCCATGCTTATTAGTTTAGCAGGAGTGTTGTGTCCTCTGTAGAAGTTCTTTTCATCTTATCAAGTCTTGTCTCTCTTTTCAATCGGAGTGCTGCCTGAATTCTTCCTTTCTCATGGCATTTAACCGGAGTGGTTTCAATTCCTTCTTGGTCATTGTGCTCGTCTCAAGGTTCACATGGTGTTCCTTGTTTCTCTTTTCTACTAGAGTGCTCTTAATTCCGTCCAACTCTATTGTGTTCTTCTTTCAAGTTTTCAACCTCTCAAGGTTCATTGGTTTCACTCCTTTGTCAAAGAAGCAACTTAGTTTTACCTCTTCCTTCTTCCATTTCTCCCCGGTGCCATCCTTAGATCTCGGGTCGAGATCTCTTGTAAGTGGAGGAGAGTTGTGATGCCCCAAGACCGGCATTCCAGATGCCTTCCATGGATTCCGGGTTTCGTCGTGTGATTTGTTTGGTTCGTTGCATTCATCATTGCATCATGTGCATTGCATCATGTCATCTTGCAACCCGTTTTAAATTGCATTCATCTTTCGATCTATTTAAATTGAGGGAATTCACATGGCGAAATTCTCTTCGAAACATACCCTCCCAATATTTTAGGGAGCTATAACAAAGTATTCCATTTATTTGGAATCAACCCTAAACAAACTTGCATTTTAAATCCCTTATGTTCCGAAATATTTAAATTCTTGATCCTCCTCCAAATATTTCAATTCCAGTTGTGGAGCCTTGTAATCTGTCAAGATACTCACATTCCCAAATTTCAGCTTAATCTGGATATTTTAACCCTCCAATTTAAGCTTTTGGCTTCTCTTTTCCTTCCTCAGAAGAGGGAGATCTTTTTTCTCTTTGTTGAATCCAGCTGGCCCGGTCCCTAGGCCCAACTCCAAAGCTGGCCACCTCTCCTAGGCCTAGTCGTGCCCGACCTAAACCCTAGCTCGATCCAGCCCCGATCCCCATCTCCCTCCAGCACCGCCACTCCTCTTCTCGATCCCCACGCCCACACTCCTCCCTCCTCTCGCACGGGTGCTCGCCCGATCCATGGCCTCGCCCTTCCTCCCCGACAGCGCCGTCCTCCCAGCACCCCTCCGCCAAGTGCTCGTCCATGCCGGAGTTCTTGCCTCCCCGACGCTCGGCCTCTTCCTTGGGCCCGCGCCTCTTCCTCCCTCTTCGGCCTCAAGCTCGCCGCCTCCCTGCCACGACATCTGTGCCGTATAGTCACCCCGGCGACCACGACTAGCGCCGCGCCAAGTTCCCTGCTCCACTGCCATCCTCCTCCTCGCTATTTCGCCAGCCATGGCCGCCTCGCTGCCAAGCCCCAGTAGCCGTCGCCGCCGGCCTGCAACCTCCTCGCCATCCCCGACCTCTTTTTCGACAGGATCCACCCCGACGTCGTGGTTCCGTGGCGCCCCGGACCTCCCCTGCTTCGCCAAGTTCGCCACTGCTGAGCCCGCTGCCTCGACCTCACGACCCCGCGCCTCCCTCCTGCAGCACCTGCAAGCCACTAGGAGGTGTGCTCCCGTGCTGGGCAGGAGCTGCTCCAGTCTCGCCGGCTGCCTCCCCGCCACCATCGCGCCTCCCGACGTCGTCCAGACCTCGTTGACCCCTCAAGGTGTCCCTGTTGGCCTCAACTTCAAGACCATAACGACGTGGCTAGAACCTCACCAAGTTGTTACTTGGTGCACCTGCGATGTGTTGTCGTGGACACACCCAAAACGTGTTTCAAAACCAAGCGCAAGTGCCATCAACCCAAGGTTGTGAATCCCTGGACGCCAAGACCACCTAAAGTTCGACTATGGTTTGTTATCCCGACCGAAACCGCAAGTACCTGACGACCCCGGAGACCCTGGACATGCCAAGGTCGACTACCGCCGACATGCACAACTACTGTCGCCAAGATCACGAGTACTTCTACCCTCGCTATGGATCCGACAAGACCGTCGCGAGAACGACTACTTCCACTATGACCCGTGTACCTCTACTTCCACTACCGTCTCCACGTGAATGACTACTTCCGACGACGACCCGTGTACGACTACATGGATCCACCAAGCACCCCTCGGATAAGCCAAGTTCGACCACTTGGAGATGACAGGTTCTTCTCTGGACATGTACGACTACTGTCGCTGAGACCGCCAAGTACACGACAACCCCGAAGGGATTCAAATCTGTCAAGTTCCTCTTCGAAACGTGTACCACTACTTCCAGTATGACCGTCCTAAGAACGTCTACTTCCCCTACACCGCATTGAACCTGTCCGCCCCAAAACGCGCGCTTCGAAGGTATAACCGCCGAAACGACGCCCGTGGACTGTATGCATGTGATGTGTTGTATGAGATGCACCATATGTTTGCATCGTGTCTGAGTTGTCGCTTTCTCGGTCCTCCTCGTTTTTCGCTAACTCGTGGGAACCCAATTACCGGGATCACCCCACCATCTTGCATGACACGCTCACGCCACTTTTCCTTTTGCACTGGTATCCCCATGAGCTACCGGAACCGATATGTTGCCGTGGCGTCATTCTCGGATTCATTGTCGTGCCCCTCTTTCTTTCTGCCATGGTGACAAAGTGCTTCATATCTCTTATGTCAACATTTTCATAAAACTTACATATGTCATCCACATCATCATAACAACAGTTAAAATGTTTAAATTGTTGTTTGCTAATTCTTTTTGCTAGATATGCACATGGGGCTTTTCTGGAGTGGTTGTTGTTATTTCCGGCCTCATTCAAACTTGCCTAAATGTGTAGTTTGCTTATGCTTCACCTCTTGCCATGTTAAGAACATTTAATATTGTTGGGTACATTAACGAGATAGAACTAAATAAATGCATGTGGTGTTTCGTCAATATGCAACTCGATGCATATTGAGCTCCACTTAATTTGTAGTATTGTTTGTTGCACTTTTCCATGCCATGCCTCTTTAAAACGGAAATGCATCATGCTTGATTGTGCATTGATACGTCTCCAACGTATCTATAATTTTTGATTGCTCCATGCTATATTATCTACTGTTTTGGGCAATATTGGGCTTTATTATCCACTTTTATATTACTTTTGGGACTAACTTATTAACCGGAGGCCTAGCCCAGATTTGCTGTTTTATGCCTATTTCAGTGTTTCGAAGAAAAGGAATATCAAACGGAGTCGAAACAGAACGAAATCAACTGGAGAAGTTATTTTTGGAAGGAAACCTACCGGATAGACTTGGCCCCTATGTCAGAAGATGAAGGAGGAGCTCACGAGGGTAGGGGCGTGCCCACCCCCTAGGCGCGCCCCCTACCTCGTGCCCCCCCTTTGGTCCACCGACGTACCTCCTGCACCCATATATACCTACGTAACCTAAAACTTCCAGAACAGAGATTAGATCAGGAGTTCCGCCGCCGCAAGCCTCTTTAGCCACCAAAAGTCAATCGGGACCCTGTTCCGGCACCCTGCCGGAGGGGGGATCCCTCACCGGTGGCCATCTTCATCATCCCGGCGCTCTCCATGACGAGGAGGGAGTAGTTCACCCTCGGGGCTGAGGGTATGTACCAGTAGCTATGTGTTTGATCTCTCTCTCTCTCTCGTGTTCTTGAGATGATACGATCTTGATGTATCGCGGGCTTTGCTATTATATTTGGATCCTATAATGTTTCTTCCCCCCTCTACTCTCTTGTAATGAATTGAGTTTCCCCTTTGAAGTTATCTTATCGGATTGAGTCTTTAATGATTTGAGAACACTTGATGTATGTCTTGTCGTGGATATCTGTGGTGACAATGGGATATCACGTGATTAACTTGATGTATGTTTTGGTGATCAACTTGCGGGTTCCGCCCATGAACCTATGCATAGGGGTTGGCACACGTTTTCATCGTGATTCTCCGGTAGAAACTTTGGGGCACTCTTTGAGGTTCTATGTGTTGGTTGAATAGATGAATCTGAGATTGTGTGATGCATATCGTATAATCATACCCACGGATACTTGAGGTGACATTGGAGTATCTAGGTGAAATTAGGGTTTTGGTTGATTTGTGTCTTAAGGTGTTATTCTAGTACGAACTCTAGGGATGTTTGTGACACTTATAGGAATATTCCAACGGATTGATTGGAAAGAATAACTTTGAGGTGGTTTCGTACCCTACCATAATCTCTTCGTTCGTTCTCCGCTATTAGTGACTTTGGAGTGACTCTTTGTTGCAAGTTGAGGGATAGTTATGTTTTCCAATTATGTTAGTATTGTTGAGAGGACTTGCACTAGTGAAAGTATGAACCCTAGGCCTTGTTTCCTATCATTGCAATACCATTTACACTCACTTTTATCACTTGCTACCTTGCTATTTTTATTATTTCAGATTACAAATACCTTTATCTATTATCCATATACCACTTGTTTCACCATCTCTTCGCCGAACTAGTGCACCTATACAATTTACCATTGTATTGGGTGTGTTGGGGACACAAGAGACTCTTTGTTATTTGGTTGCAGGGCTTGAGAGAGACCATCTTCATCCTACGCCTCCTACAGATTGATAAACCTTAGGGCATCCACTTGAGGGAAATTTGCTACTGTCCTACAAACCTCTGCACTTGGAGGCCCAACACCGTCTACAAGAAGAAGGTTGTGTAGTAGACATCAAGCTCTTTTCTGGCGCCGTTGCCGGGGAGGTGAGTGCTTGAAGGTATATCTTTAGATCTTACAATCGAGTCTTTTAGTTTCTTGTTTTATCACTAGTTTAGTTTATAAAAGAAAACTACAAAAAATGGAATTAAGGTTACCTCATATGCTTCATCTTTTTAACGTCTTTCGTGAGAATAAGGATCCCGATAATTGTGCTCAAGTGCTAGAAGAAGAATGCATTAGAATGTTTGGCACTAAATATTTGAATGATGAGCATGATTGCAATGTTTTTAGTATGAATTCCTTGAATATATATGATGCTAATGATATGCAAAGCCACAAGCTTGGGGGAGCTATGTTTGATGAAGATGATATTTTTTGTCCCCCAAGCTTTGATGTGCAAATTTATTATGATGAAAGCATGCCTCCTATCTATGATGATTATTGTGATGACACGTATGCTTTAAAGAATAATGATAACCATGAAACTTGTAATCTTGATCTTAATTTTCAATCACATGATAGTTATTTTGTTGAGTTTTCTCCCAATATTATTCATGAGAAGAAGTTTGCTTATGTGGAAAGTAGTAAATTTTCTATGCTTGTAGACCATGAAAAGAATATTATGAGGGAGGAATATATGCTACTGAAAATTATATTGTTGAATTCATTCATGATGCTACTGAAAATTATTCATGAGAAGAAGTTTGGTTATATTGTTGAATTCATTCATGATGCTACTGAAAATTATTATGAGGGAGGAATATATGCTTGTAGGAATTGCAATAATATCAAGTTTCCTCTCTATGTGCTTAAAGTTTTGAAGTTATGCTTGTTTTACCTTCCTACAGAAGATGATTCTTGTTCCCACAAGTTGTTTGCTCACAAAATCCCTATGCATAGGAAGTATGTTAGACTTAAATGTGCTAGTCATATTCTTCATGATGCTCTCTTTATGTTTCAATTCTTATGTTTTGTGTGAGCATCATTGAAATCATCATGCCTAGCTAGGGGCGTTAAACGATAGCGCTTGTTGGGAGGCAAACCAATTTTATTTTAGTTCCTTGCTTTTTGCTCCTGTTTAGTAATAAATAATTCATCTAGCCTCTGCGTCGATGTGGTTTTATGTGTTTAATTAGTTTTTGTGCCAAGTAGAACCTTTGGGAAGACTTGGGGAAAGTCTTGTTGATCATGCTGTAAAAAATAGAAACTTTAGAGCTCACGAGAATTGCTGCCATTTTTATTTGGAGAGTGCTATTTAGTTAATTCTTTTTGCAGATGATTAATAGATAAATTCCTCAGGTCCAGCAATTTATTTGAGAATTTTATGAGTTCCACAAGTATACGTTTGATCCAGATTACTACATACTGTTCTGTTTTTGACAGATTCTGCTTTTCGTGTGTTGTTTGCTTATTTTGATGAATATATGGTTAGTAAAATAGTTTATAAACCATAGAGAAGTTGGAATACAGTAGGTTTAACACCAATATAAATAAAGAATGAGTTCATTACAGTACCTTGAAGTAGTGTTTTGTTTTCTTTCGCTGACGGAGCTTACGAGTTTTCTGTTAAGTTTTGTGTTGTGAAGTTTTCAAGTTTTGGGTAAGGATTCGATGGACTATGGAATAAGGAGTGGCAAGAGCCTAAGCTTGGGGATGCCCCGGAAGGCATCCCCTCTTTTGTCTTCGTTCACCGGTAACTTTACTTGGAGCTATATTTTTATTCACCACATGATATGTGTTTTGCTTGGAGCGTCAATTTATTTTGTTAGCATTTGAATGCTGTTATTTAGAACAATATTTTGCATCTTTTATTTCAATAAAAGTGGCATTGATAGCCTTTACTATGCCTATGTTATAAGTATACATGTTGCTGTTTGAAACAGAAAGTTTACCGCTGTTGCAATAATTGCCTAGAAAAGTCAGAATGTGATAAAATGTTCAAACCTTTTGCATATTAAGCTCTGATAAATTTACTACAGTGGGAATTTTCTTTCATAATTTTTGGAGCTAGGGAAGTATGGATGTTGCAACATTCTTTACAGACTATCCTGTTTAGGCAGATTGCTGTTATGGTTGCATTGTTTGCATATGTTTGCTTCTTTAATGATTCTATTTGAGGATAGGACTATTAAATATGCAGAGGCATTTAGTATGCAATGTTGAATAATAATTTTAGTGATTTTCTACAGTAGAGTATGATAAGGTTTTTGCAATGGTTTATACTAACTTATCTCACGAGTACTTGTTGAGTTTTGTGTGGATGAAGCTTTTGAGATTTAGGGAGACCGTGATATGAGAGGAATTAAGGAGACACAAAAGCTCAAGCTTGGGGATTCCCAAGGCACCCCAAGATAATATTTCAAGAAGTCTCAAGCGTCTAAGCTTGGGGATGCCCCGATTGGCATCCCACCTTTCTTCTTCAACAACTATCGGTTAGTATCGGTTGATCCTAAGTTTTTACTTCTTCACATGATGTTTGCCATTCTTAGAATGTCATTTTATTTTGCTTTGCTTGCTGTTTGAATAGAATACCAAGATCTGAAATTATTAAATGTTAGAGAGTCTTCACATAGTTGCATAATTATTCGACTACTCATTGATCTTCACTTATATCTTTCGGAGTAGTTTGTCGTTTTCTCTAGTGCTTCACTTATATATTTTAGAGCATGGTGGTAGTTTTATTTTGAAGAAATAGATGAACTCTCATGCTTAACTTAGATTATTTTGAGAGTCTTAAATAGCATGGTAATTTGCTTAAAATCCTAATATGCTAGGTATTCAAGAATAATAAAATTCTCTTATGAGTGTGTTGAATACTATGAGAAGTTTGATACTTGATAATTGTTTTGAGATATGAGGATGGTAATATTAGAGTCATGCTAGTTGAGTAGTTGTGAATTTGAGAAATACTTGTGTTGAAGTTTGTGATTCCCGTAGCATGCACATATGGTGAACCGTTATGTGATGAAGTCGGAGCATGATTTATTTATTGATTGTCTTCCTTATGAGTGGCGGTCGGGGACGAGCGATGGTCTTTTCCTACCAATCTATCCCCCTAGGAGCATGCGCGTAATACTTTGCTTTGATAACTTCTAGATTTTTGCAATAAGTATATGAGTTCTCTATGACTAATGTTGAGTCCATGGATTATACGCACTCTCACCCTTCCACCTTTGCTAGCCTCTCTAGTACCGCGCACCTTTCGCCGGTATCATACACCCACCATATACCTTCCTCAAAACAGCCACCATACTACCTATTATGGCATTTCCATAGCCATTCCGAGATATATTGCCATGCAACTTTCCACCGTTCCGTTTGTTATGACATGCTTCATCATTGTCATATTGCTTGCATGATCATGTAGTTGACATCGTATTTGTGGCAAAGCCACCGTTCATAATTCTTTCATACATGTCACTCATGCATCATTGCATATCCCGGTACATCGCTGGAGGCATCCATATAGAGTCATATTCTGTTCTAAGTATCGAGTTGTAATTGTTGAGTTGTAAGAAAAATAAAAGTGTGATGATCATCATTATTAGAGCATTGTCCCAGTGAGGAAAGGATGATGGAGACTATGATTCCCCCACAAGTCGGGATGAGACTCCGGACGAAAAATAAAAAAAAGAGAAAAAAAGAGGCCATAAAAAAGAGAGAGAAAAGGCCCAAACAAAAAAAAATAAAAAAATAAAAAAAATGAGAGAAAAAGAGAGAAGGGACAATGCTACTATCCTTTTACCACACTTGTACTTCAAAGTAGCACCATGATCTTCATGATAGAGAGTCTCCTATGATATCACTTTCATATACTAGTGGAAATTTTTCATTATAGAACTTGGCTTGTATATTCCAATGATGGGCTTCCTCAAAATGCCCTAGGTCTTCGTGAGCAAGCGAGTTGGATGCACACCCACTTAGTTTCTTGTTGAGCTTTCATATACTTATAGCTCTAGTGCATCCGTTGCATGGCAATCCCTACCCACTCACATTGATATATATTGATGGGCATCTCCATAGCCCGTTGATATGCCTAGTTGATGTGAGACTATCTTCCCCTCTTTTTGTCTTCTCCACAACCACCATTCTATTCCACATATAGTGCTATATCCATGGCTCACGCTCATGTATTGCGTGGAGATTGAAAAAGTTTTGAGAATGTCAAAAGTATGAAACAATTGCTTGGCTTGTCATGAGGGTTGTGCATGTTTTAAATACTTTGTGTGGTGAAGACAGAGCATAGCCAGACTATATGATTTCATAGGGATAACTTTCTTTGGCCATGTTATTTTAAGAAGACATAATTGCTTTATTAGTATGCTTGAAGTATTATTATTTGTATGTCAATATGAACTTTTGTCTTGAATCTTTCGGATCTGAATATTCATATCACAATTAAGAAGAATTATATTGAAATTATGCCACCTAGCATTCCACATCAAAAATTATCTTTTTTATCATTTACCTACTCGAGGACGAGCATGAATTAAGCTTGGGGGTGCTTGATACGTCTCCAACGTATCTATAATTTTTGATTGCTCCATGCTATATTATCTACTGTTTTGGGCAATATTGGGCTTTATTATCCATTTTTATATTACTTTTGGGACTGACATATTAACCGGAGGCCCAGCCCAGATTTGCTGTTTTATGCCTATTTCAGTGTTTCGAAGAAAAGGAATATCAAACGGAGTCGAAACGGAACGAAATCAACTAGAGAAGTTATTTTTGGAAGGAAACCTACCGGATAGACTTGGCCCCTACGTCAGAAGATGAAGGAGGAGCTCACGAGGGTAGGGGACGCGCCCCCTGCCTCGTGGCCCCCCCTTCGGTCCACCGACATACCTCCTACACCCATATATACCTACGTAACCTAAAACTTCCAGAACAGAGATTAGATCAGGAGTTCCGCCGCCGCAAGCCTCTGTAGCCACCAAAAGTCAATCGGGACCCTGTTCCGGCACCCTGCCGGAGGGGGCGTCCCTCACCGGTGGCCATCTTCATCATCCCGGCGCTCTCCATGACGAGGAGGGAGCAGTTCACCCTCGAGGCTGAGGGTATGTACCAGTAGCTATGTGTTTGATCTCTCTCTCTTGTGTTCTTGAGATGATACGATCTTGATGTATCGCGAGCTTTGCTATTATATTTGGATCCTATGATGTTTCTTCCCCACTCTACTCTCTTGTAATGAAATGAGTTTCCCCTTTGAAGTTATCTTATAGGATTGAGTCTTTAAAGATTTGAGAACACTTGATGTATGTCTTGCCGTGGATATCTGTGGTGACAATGGGATATCACGTGATTAACTTGATGTACGTTTTGGTGATCAACTTGCGGGTTCCGCCCATGAACCTATGCATAGGGGTTGGCACACGTTTTCGTCGTGATTCTCCGGTAGAAACTTTGGGGCACTCTTTGAGGTTCTATGTGTTGGTTGAATAGATGAATCTAAGATTGTGTGATGCATATCGTATAATCATACCCACGGATACTTGAGGTGACATTGGAGTATCTAGGTGACATTAGGGTTTTGGTTGACTTGTGTCTTAAGGTGTTATTCTAGTACGAACTCTAGGGCTGTTTGTGACACTTATAGGAATAGCCCAACGAATTGACTGGAAAGAATAACTTTGAGGTGGCTTCGTACCCTACCATAATCTCTTCGTTTGTTCTCCGCTATTAGTGACTTTGGAGTGACTCTTTGTTGCAAGTTGAGGGATAGTTATGTGATCCAATTATGTTAGTATTGTTGAGAGGACTTGCACTAGTGAAAGTATGAACCCTAGGCCTTGTTTCCTATCATTGCAATACCATTTACGCTCACTTTTATCACTTGCTACCTTGCTGTTTTTATTATTTCAGATTACAAATACCTTTATCTATTATCCATATACCACTTGTTTCACCATCTCTTCGTCGAACTAGTGCACCTATACAATTTACCATTGTATTGGGTGTGTTGGGGACACAAGAGACTCTTTGTTATTTGGTTGTAGGGTTGCTTGAGAGAGACCATCTTCATCCTACGCCTCCTATGGATTCATAAACCTTAGTTCATCCACTAGAGGGAAATTTGCTACTGTCCTACAAACCTCTGCACTTGGAGGCCCAACAACGTCTACAAGAAGAAGGTTGTGTAGTAGACACCATGCATCATGCAATGATTATGCTTGTTGGTTTACCATGTTGTTTGCTTGTTTCTGGTGTGCTTCTTCTTGATAGTTTCGGTTACGTTGCGTTTGTGAGGATCCTTTCAACTACGTCTGTTTGTCTTCTTCATGGACTCATTCTTCTTCCTTTCGGGATCTCAGGCAAGATGACCATACCCTCGATATCACTTCTATCTTTGCTTGCTATTTGCTCGCTCTATCGCTACGTCATGCTACCTACCACTTGTTTATCATGCCTCCCATATTGCCATGTAAAGACGTTGTTTGGCTATGTTACCGCTTTTGCTCAGCCCGTCTTAAAGCGTTGCTAGTTGCAGGTGAAGTTGAAGATTGCTCCATGTTGGAACATGATTATGCTGGGATATCACAATATCTCTTATTTAATTAATGCATCTATATACTTGGTATAGGGTGGAAGGCTCGGCCTTATGCCTGGTGTTTTGTTCCACTCTTGCCGCCCTAGTTTCCGTCATACAGATGTTATGTTCCTTGATCTTGCGTTCCTTACGCGGTTGGGGTTATGGGACCCCCTTGACAGTTCACTTTGAATAAAACTCCTCCAGCAAGGCCCAACCTTGGTTTTACATTTGCCTACCTAAGCCTTTTCCCTTGGGTTCTGCAGACCTGAGGGTCATCTTTATTTTAACCCCCCCCCCCCCCGGGCCAGTGCTCCTCTGAGTGTTGGTCCAAAACAGAGCCACTTGCGGTGCCGCCCCTAGGCAACTTGGGGTATCTTCGGTTGCCGTACGTAGTGTTCATCCGGTGTGCCTTGAGAACAAGATATGTGCAGCTCCTATCGGGATTTGTCGGCACATTCGAGCGGTCTTGCTGGTCTTGTTTTACCATTGTCGAAATGTCTTGTAACTGGGATTCCGAGACTGGTCGAGTCTTTTCGGGAGAAGGAATATCCTTCGTTGACCGTGAGAGCTTGTGATGGGTTAGGTTGGGACACCCCTACAGGGTTTAAACTTTCGAGAGCTGTGCCGGCGGTTATGTGGCAGATGGGAATTTGTTAATATCCGGTTGTAGAGAACTTGACACTTGACTTAATTAAAATGCATCAACCGTGTGTGTAGCCGTGATGGTCTCTTTTCGGCAGTGTCCGGGAAGTGAACACGGTCTTGTGTTATGTATGAACGTAAGTAGTTTCAGGATCACTTATTGATCACTTCTAGTTTCATGACCATTGCGTAGCTTCTCTTCTTACTCTTATTTGCGTATGTTAGCCACCGTTTGCTTAGAGCTTGCTGCAGCTCCACCTCACTACATTATCCTACCCATAAGCTTAAATAGTCTTGATCTCGCGGGTGTGAGATTGCTGAGTCCTCGTGACTCACCGATACTTTCAAATAGTTGCAGGTGCCGATGATACCAGTGTAGGTGATGCAACCGAGCTAAAGTGGGAGCTCGATGAAGATCTTGGTCGTTGTTCAGTAGTGGTGCCCAGTTGGGACGATCGGGGATCTAGCATCTGGGGTTGTCTTCTTTTATTTTGGTTCCGTTGTCGGACCTTGTTTGTATTCTAGATGATGTATGTTTAAACTTGTTATTTGTGTGAAGTGGCGATTGTAAGCCAACTCTTTGTCCCTTTATTTTTCAATACATGGGATTGTCTGAAGATTACCCCTCTTGCGACAAAACCACCATGCGATTATGCCTCTAAGTCGTGCCTCGACACGTGGGAGATATAGCCGCAGCGTGGGTGTTACAAAACCCCAATGGATTCACATCCTCCTCGAGTAATTCCGAAGCCCCTTTAAATAATCATCTTGTTCAGTTAGACTAGCCTTCTTAATCCTAATTTTCCAAACCATAGCCCTCCGGTCCAGTGGTTCCAAATGGTGAAAGAGATCCCTATGCAAGTTTTTAGCGTAAAACATGTCCTCGTCGAAGGCTCGTTGAGCATAGTTGCCACCATCACCGACCACCCAAGGGTAGTTCAGGAGCGGATCAATAATGTATGCAACTCCTTCCAAAAGGTGGAGATGAAGGTCGTCGGTCTCGATGTAGAGTACACAGAGCGTGCCACTAGGAAGATCAAATGCACCGCCGTCCTTCAGTTGTGCCTCAAAGATGAAGTTTTAGTGTATCACATCATACACGCAGCCTCCATACCAGGCGATATCCACGATTTCATATCTCGGGAGGACATATACTTCTGTGGGGCAGCCATCGAAGGGGGCAAAGAGAAGCTGGTTGCGTACAACCTTGGCTTGAAAAACATCGCTGACCTACAAACCAGAATTTCTGTAGACGATTGTGATAAAGAAACACCATCCCTATTTGACGTAGCAAATTCTATGCTCGGAACAAATCTTGATAAGGGTGATGAGACACTGGGATTAAGGTTGTCTGGATGTGAGAATTATCCCTTGTCCTACAAGAGGATAAAATATGCTACCCTCGATGCCCGTGTGAGTTTCGAGATAGCTGCAAGGTCGAAAGAGCTTGTTGCAAAGCCGTCTTCCACAGAAAATGAGAAGAAGATGAAGAAGAAGATGATGATGATGATGAACAAAAAGAAGAAGAAGAACAAGAAGAAGAAGAAGAAGAAGAAGAAGAAGAAGAAGAAGAAGAAGAAGAAGAAGAAGAAGAAGAAGAAGCTGCACCACCAGCAGGGCATTATAGATGGACGAAATATTTCCTCTCTTGTAAAAATTATATTTCCTCTTTGTGTACATTGATATAGATGAACTATTTCGCCGGTGTCACTACTGCAGGATACTTCTAACGCGACACTACGATCAGAGACCCTTTGCCGAAACTGTGTGCGATGCAATAATCACAAACTGTGGTGTTAAAAACCATCAAAAAAGGTGCAAAACATTTGCGATGGAGGATGCATCAAACACGGTTCATAGTTTATTTGCGTGTGCGATGCAGGACACACGGTCAATCCATTCTAACTGTCTGCGATGAGGCAGAACAACAGAAACGGGCAGCCATAACAATGTGTGTGCGATGCAGGACACACGGTTAATCCGTTCGAACTGTTTGCGATGAGGTAGAACAACAAAAATGGGCAGCCATATCAATGTGTGTGCGATATATGGCATACGGTTAACTCGGACGGACTGTTTTCGATTAGGGAACACAATAGAAATGGTTCAACTTAACAAGATGTGTGTGATATGTGGCATACATTTCACATGGATGAACTTTTTGCGATGAGCCAAAAGAACACAAATGAGTCGTGTAAACAAGATGTGTGTGATACGTGGCAAACAGCCGACTCAGATGAACTGTTTGCGATGAGAAATTACAACACAGACGGTCAATGCAGTTACTTCGTGTGTGATTCTGTGTGTACAAAAAACTTTCAAAAATGCAAACTAGTTGCTTGAGGTGGCGGAGTATCGCACACTATACGTCTGCGAGTACTCGTGTTCGATGATTAGTATGTTACGCATACGTTTCCTTATGTTAACATGTGTGTGAATTTGCAATATGGACAGTTAATCTGCAAATGCCTTTTGGTCACCGGGCACACGCTTAAACTCAATGAACTGTGTATGATACTAATACTTTCCATGAAAATTTATGAACTTGAGTAATAGCATTTGAGTAACATATATGTAGTGGTTACACTATTCGATAAAAGGAGGATCTTCGTAACACGGTTTTGACAACCATGTGGTCCATATCTACATACTTAACATAGTAACAACTATCACGTTTTAAGAGGCTAAGGGCCAACAACCATATGGTCCATTTCTACATACTTAACATATATAGTAAGAGCTAGCACATTTTAAGAGGCTAAGGTCCAACAACCACAACTATCCACTGGAAGCAGCTTGATCACGGTGACTCCGCATCTCGTCAATGAAAGGGAAGAGCCCTCCCGTGCCTTGGTAGATCATGAGTAGATTCCAATATGGATGCATTGCCACGAGAAGCGAGAACTTGTTAATTTGAAATGGTTCCATTTCTGCGAGAAATGCAGTACCTTGCAATCACTTTGGCGTTATTAGCAGGCAGAAGTGTAATTCGACCACGCCAGGAAATCGATCAAGGAACTACTACAGGGGCCATTTCTGTTGACATGTAGAATAAAAACAATTTTAACATATCGTTGAAGATATATATAGTTTATGAGCATCAACATTAAAGTAAGACTTTTTACAAATGTTTTGTGCACACAATTGGTCTTGTTCAGTGTGTGAACCATAGGTCTAGTTAATGCCATCCAAAATCCAGCATTCATATGCTGTGTTATCTCTGTCAGATTATCAACAAAGTTTATGACATGCTTCAAGTCCTTCCAGTGAAATTTAGTACGCTTAGTAATATACAGAACATTCACTATGCATCCAACATATCCTGCTTAAAAGGTGGAAAGGTATTATTTATTCAGAACATGGCAGAAGAATATATAGTGCGCATAAATTGGTAAATAGAATTTGTTACTGCGTAGGAACAGAGTCAGAATATGATATCACAATTGGTTGCTATAGTGATCAATTGATCTTAAATAGTAATATGACAGCAAGGAGAAATTTGAAAGGACACTAACCTCGATCAGACTTTGATCGGCTGATGACGTTGGGGAAGTAAAGATCCATGTTAATTAGACTAGGTTGTGGTGCATGCACCAGAATTTTATTGCCAGCTTTCAGTTCATAACACTTAGACATTTTTCTCCAAAGGTCCGCATTTTAATAGGAGTGACCATCTTTACCAAGTTTTACGCTAACCGTCATTGTAAATCCATGTTGCGTTGTCAATATGACATCCTGGGAGTCATCAGTAAAGTAAAGCCCAAGATTTCCTTCTACTCTTGTTCTTGCAAAGCAAGGAATGTACTGCTTGAAATGAAAATTAAGATCGTAAATTAGATATATTGAAATAACAAAGCAAGATGCAAATATGGGAGTAAGTGATATATATAAATATATATATATATATATATATATATATATATATATATATATGTATGTATATATATATAAGTAACACTATTCTAATTCTAGGATTAGAATAGTTATTCTGATCACAGTGGCCCTATATAGGCGCGAGCGAGATCCTCCTGAGAAACGAAAACCCACCCCGAACCGGACGACTCCACTACTCAAGCACCACCTTCCCCGTAGGCTTCCCCCGACCTTCCCACTCTTGCCTCATATTCTACCGCCGTGCCTCCCCAGCCCCTCGACGCGCCGCCGCCGCGGATCCCCACCGCCTGCACGCGACGCCGCGGCAGATCCCCACAGCCTCCACCCACTGCCGCTGCAGATCCCCACAGCCTCCACCCACCAGCCCTACTCACCGACGCCGGCCTGCCCCCACACCCTAGCGAACTACACCCCTCTCCCGGATCTGCGAGTCCCGTTGACGTGCTCCACCGGCCACCACCAGGATCTCGCGCTACCACCCACCACCACCAGGATGCCCCCCCTCTACGCGTGGATCCAGTCTTGCCGAGGGTCCCCCAAGACGAAGGAACACAGGGCTGAGCTGTCGGCGCCTGGAGGAGAAAACCTGGGGCGGAGCTAGCCGACACCAGGACAAGCTCGTCGCACCTCACCCGACCAACTCCTCCCAGGCTCGCTGGCTATAGAGGAGGAGAGCTCCTGTTCCATTCAAGGTCTAGCGTGGGTCTCCGACGCCGCCCACCATCTCACCTTCCCAGGCCGACGCCATGGGCTCCGATGTGGACGACCCCCTGATGCCCCTGTCGTGCCACCCTCTACCTTTCCTGTTCCCCATGGCTGGCAAGCTTGCGATAGAAAACATGCAAACACTCGCCATTATTATCATCCGGTGATTTGTTCAGACTTGTTTCAGGAATTAAGTAGGCAAGATAACTTCAGGCAAAGTGCAGAGCAGCCGCAGCTGAAGACAGACTTAAAAGGGTTGCAAGGTGGTGGAGCGTCAGTTGTTATTACATTATGTCCACCTTTTACATGTAATACTAATTTTCATATATAATGCAGTCTCTGAACACACAACCTGGGCCATTGCAATAATCCGAAGGCTTGTGGTAGAGCAGAGTAATCACTCTGTTATCTGAACTTCAGTTAACTATATCTTGTGCTCTGTATCTTTTGCAGAATATGTGATGAAATGTTGCTGGTCCCTGTGTATTTTTGCTTCCACACTTCTACACCTGTGAAATGCGCAAGCTCTAATGATTTACAACTTAAAAGTTCGGGAAAAAAGCAACTGCGGAAGTTCAGATATGAAACTGTATGACGTTCAGATATAGAAAAAATGACCTTTTTCTTTGAAAACGTTACCTCACATGCTTTGGCAGATGACTCTGGTGTATTGTAGAAAACTTGGACAAAAAAGTAGTGAAATATGTTTGGAAACCGAGTGCTGTTTTGAAAAATGCATGCAAGATGTACAATAAAAAAGCAAACAGTAAGCTGAGTGATTTTTTGTCTTTAATTTTAGCAAAAATGGGAAAAAAATTCAATCACTCCCTTCGTAAAGTTCACATATGAATTCATGAGGGAAGTTCAAAAAAATGCATAAGTTCAGATACAGTAAAAAATGGTGCAATTAAAAAATTTCATAGTGAAGCATATATTATAAAATTTGAAGACCTCGTGAAAACAAAAAATCGGCACCAGAAAAACACCACCAACAAATCAAAAAAAGAAATCTCTTAAATGTCGTGAATTAGAAAAACTGTTCAACACGTAAAGTAGTATCATTTTGATGGCTTTCTAACGGTATATCTTTTACTCAATGTCAGTGAGTGTTTTAGGAGTTATGGGTAAAAAGTAAAAAGTGATGTTCTTAGTGAAAACAACCATCGGTTCAGCTACTACACGGCGTGTGTTTCATATAGGAGAAAAGAATAAAAAAGGCAAAGAATAAAAAGAATAAAAAGACAAAGGCAAAGTTCACGTTTCATATAGGAGAAAAGAATAAAAAATACAAATTCTAAAAAGAATAAAAAGGCAAAGGAAAATTCATGTGGTCGGCACAGGAAGTTCAAAAATTCTTGTAAATGAGGTTCACCGTGTATGATTGTGCTCTTTCCGGTGTTTGCTCATATGACCAGTTTGAATGCACAAGCTTAGATATTTTTGGTAGAAATATATGAGCATAATATTTACAATGTTAAAAAAATAGTAATCCAATTTTCCTTTAGAAAATATAGACTAAAAAGTTCAAATTTCAATAACACATTAGTTCGATATCTATATAAAGAAATAGATTTTCCCTATTTCTAAAAAATAAAACCAAGAAGGTTAAATTAAAATAACAAAGCAGTTCGATGCTCATTCAAATTTTGGATTTTTCTCATTTATAAAAAATAGCCAAAATTAAAAAAATACATTTTCCTCGTTTCTAAAAATAAGAGAGAAGGCCAACTCAAAATAAGAGAGCAGTTCAAGAAAAGTTAATAAAAAATGGATTAAAAAATAGAAAATCAAAAATACCGAGAAAAACAATAGAAGTTCAAATTTGAAAACACTAGAACTTCAATTTGAAATAACCGAGAAGTTAAAAAAACTAGTAGTTCAAATTTAAAAACCTAGAAAATTGTTTGCTTATTTAAAACCATATTTTTCTAAGAAGTTCAAAGTAAAAAAGAGAGAAGCTCGAAGGTTACAAAAACGTAGATGTTTTCTCGTTACTAAGTAATAAAATGAAGAAGTTCAAATTAAAAAAAGGAAAAACTAAAAAAATTAAATTTTTTTTCTAATTTTTAAACCGAAACACAATGAAGTCCAAATTGATAACATTCAGGAAGTTCACGTATTGCATGGTGTGCATTTCGTATGAGAAAAAAACAATAAAAAGATAAAGTCTAAAAATTTGTTGCTAGAAATTCAAGTGCTCTGTCCAGGGAAGTTCAAAAATTCTTGAGAGAGAGTTTCACCGCGTATTCAATAACTTTCCAAACGGTATATCATATGCTCTATTCCAAAGGGTATCTCGTATGCTCTATTCCAAAAAAACGGTTAAAACAAATTGGTGTATCTATCTGAGGAACCTCCAATTACATGTTTTAAAATGACAAAAAATGACGTCCAACCTTCAATTGCGTGTAATTCGACATATACACAAAAATGTGACAGAAGTTCTTAGTGAAAACAACTAGAAGTTCAAGTACTCTAAGGAATGCATTTCAGGTGAAAATAAAAGTATAGAAAAATAAAATGTTAAAAGTTTTGTTGAAAGAAGTTCAAGTGCTATGTTCGGGGAAGTTTAAAAATTCTTGCGAGAGAGGTTCACCTTGTATTTACATGTTCAATTTTTTCCGTATAAAAATCGAATACAATTCTTTACTCAAAATATAAAAACGTGAAGTTCAAATTGAAATAACAGAGAAGTCCGGAGTTTATTAAAACCAAGGATTTACCTGTTCAAAAAATAAAAAACACAATGCCATTTTTTGCACTTTTAAAAACAACTCATAAACAAAAAAATGGTTGCTAGAAGTTCAAGTGCTTGGCGGGGAGAAGTTCAAAAAATTCTCGTGAGAGAGGTTCACCGTGTATTTTGATGTCCAAAAATACATAAAAAAATATGTTGTTTTTTGTGTTTTAAAATAATTCTCTCAAACCAGAGAGAAGTTCAAAGTGATAGCAACTGGAAGTTCACATACTACATGGTGTGTATTTCATATAAGAAACATACAAGAAAGTGAAACGGAGTGAAGTTCAAACAGACATGCCCCAGAAGTTCAGCTACTTCATGCAGTGCAAAAAACAACATGTCAAAAACAGAGTGCAGTTCAAACAGACATGCCCCAAAAGTTCAACTACTTCACGAAGTGCATTTCCATTCACGATGAACGCAGAAATCATGATCTCGCCATTTTCTAATTTACTTCAAAATGGCAAGAATATCATTTGTGTAAGTTCAAGTCCCTGGTCGGAGAAAGTTAAAAAATTTATTGTGAGAGAGGTTTGTACAAAAGAAATATCATTTGTGTAACACTGACGAATGGATGAGAAAATTACAAACAAAAATATGTCACAGAAGTTCAACGTGAAAACAGCAGGAAGATCAACTACTACGCTGAATGAATTTCAGATGAAAAACTTTTAAAATCGTTGTGAGTATGAAAAAATGATCAACACGGGAAAGTTGCGTGTTTACACCAGCTTTCCATCAGTATATCACTTGCTTAATTCCGGTGAATGGATGGATAGCTACAATCTGTGGATGGAGATCTATGAGCAAAAGAAGCACGTGAAAAATAGAGTGAAGTTCAAGTAGACATGCCGAGAAGTTCAAGTTATTCCCGTGGTAGATTTTTGAAGAATCTGTTTCAAAATAAAGGCAGAACGAATGATCTCACCATTTTTGAAATTACTTAAAAAGGACTAGGAATCAGAGAAAACCGTCAACATGAAAAAGTTTCGCATTTTACGTAGCTTTTCAACGGTATATTATTTGCCCCATTCCGGTAAAGTTTGTAGAAATTATGGAGAAAATATGTTTTCAGCCATTTTCAAAATTGACTTAAAACCGTAAGGAATTGGGAGAAACAATACATACAAAAAAGTTTCGCATTTATCTAGCTTTCCAACACCGTATCATTTGCTGCATTTGGACTTACGGTTAAAAAATTAGCTATAAAATACAAACTCGGTGAAACTTATACACTTTTTATAAATTACTTTTAAACTGTTCAAAATTAGAAAAAACTTTCAACATGAAAAAGTGGCGCATTTTCATAAGCTTTCCAATGCCATATCATTTGCCTCAATTGTATTAGCCGTTTAGAAATGGCATCCAATACCAACTCGGCTGTTCGGTTTGTGAAATTTTACGATTTTCCAAATTACGCTTTAACCATAAGCAATTAGAGAAAACTTTCAACATGTGGAAGGAGCGATTTTGCAGCAGCTTTCCAATGCCATATTATTTTCCTCATTCCGATAAACGGTTTAGAAATGCGATTGAAATTACGATTCACGTTTTTTGTATGAAGAAAAAACAGTTTTTAAAACTGCTCTTAAACCACTTACATTTTGTCAAAAATTTAACTTGGGTCATGATACTCTTGTCCATAGCTTTCCAACGGTATATAGGAAGCCCCTTTTGGGCAAAGTTGGCGGAAGTTCAACCTAGCACAGGGGGAAGTTCAGGTCGAACAACTCAGGCAATAAAATTGCAGAAAACGCGAGTTCATCACGACCCGAGTGCAAAATCCGCCTATGAGCGAAATTCCTATTTAAAACGGGTATTTAGTTGCTAAAAATCATTTGCAGATTACACTTACATCACATAGAACATGACTAACAAGAATAATTCATGGGGGAAGCCACGGTTGCGAAGATAGCCCGAAGGTTGGGTTCATACACAGGGAAGTTCAGGTGCGTTACTCAGGCAGTTCAGGTTGTGATCAGAATATTATTCTGATCCCGTGATCAAAATAGTGTTTATATATATGAAAGCAAAGTACAAAAATATAGAATTAAAAATAGATAATGTAACAAAGATTTGATGCAAATATATAGATAATGTAGCAATAGACAGTATATGTTCACAAATTTAGGCCATGCCGACCGTGTTAGGTTGACATTGAACATACCGAGCGCTCCCTGAAGTCATCCGGAATGGTGAGATAGAACTTCGTTTCTGTCTGGCCACGACCACAGTTGCCCGATTTGTGCTCGCACTATGGACACATGAATGAACACCCACGAATCAGCTAGAACAAAAATGATTCCACGGTGATTTTTGTCAGTTGATTAACAGCGACGGACGGACTACGATAAGAGATGAGTGAATATTTTGCTAATTAAGTAGATTACCTTCTCCATGAGAAAAATTCCCGGCCCAATCCCGCAAAAAACTCTAGTCGACCAGAGTCTAGAATGTCGATGCAGATAGGCGGCGGAAAGTGGTGGAGGTGAAATCCGGTGTCGTTTGGAGCGCGACCTACGCCCGCCGCCAACAGCCGTCGAGCTTAGGGTGCAGAGTTGCAGAGGATTCTACGACGAGTGAGTGGGGATGAAGTGGGCGAGGGTTTTCTTTTCCTTTTGCATGTGTGAGTGAACACACACGGTTCGCAGAGGCGATGGAGGTGAATTGTGTGCGATAGTAAATCACCGAGATTGAATGGGAATCCAAATTTCCTTTGTCCTTCATCCATGAGTTTTTTTCTACGATGAACATAAACCCTTCTAATCACCGTGTTCAAATTTGACACTTTTATGGGTTCAATTACAATATTTAGGGGATCATGTGCATTTTGTAGGCATTAGTGCACGTAATTCAAATTCAAACAATCGGTGCATGAAAGGGTGCACAAGAACGGTCTGGAAAACCATGCTCGTGCTATTTAGTACATTGTCTTGCCTTTTACAAGGAATGGGCAGATATTTCAAGGAAATGTGTGGCAATAGTCAACCATACACGCGTCGTTTACTAGGTTAACAACTATACAAAAATGAAATACCTGCTTGGAAAACACATGACGCCTGGTGTGGTGCCATAGTATGACCTCACCGTTCCCTGGTAAAAATGTCGTCATGCACGTCTTTCATCACCGAGGAGGTTTCATGGTTTCGAGGGGGAAATCACCAAGATTGAAGGGGGATGCAACTTTCCTTTGTGCTTTGTGCACGAGTTTTTTCTATAACGAACATACAACCTGCAGATCACTGTGTTCAAGTTTGGCACTTTTCCAGGTTCATTTGCCATATTTAGGGGATTATGTGCATTAACTAGGCATTAATGCATATAATTCAAGTTCAAACAATCGGTGCATGAAAGGGTCCACATGAACGGCCTGGAAAACCATGCTCATGCCATTTAGTAAATTCTCATGCCTTTTACAAGGAATAATGGATAGATATTTCGTTGAAATGTGTGGCAATAGTCAACCACAAATGTTTGTTTGTTGGGTTTTCAACTATAGAAAAAATGAAATAAATGCATAAGAAACATGACGCCTGGCATGGTGCCATGGTATGACCTCACCATGCCTTGGTAAAAATTTGAGAAGGTTTGGCTTATGTCGTCATGCACGTCCTTCATAAATCGAACCATCACCGAGGAAGTTCCATGCTTTTGAGAGGGAAAATCCCCAAGATTGAAGGGAAATCCAAATTTCCGTCCTAGTTTGTCATTCATTTTTTTTCCAATGATCAACATACCACCTCAAATGCAACGTGTTCAAATTCGATATTTTCTCGGGCTCATTTACCATATTTAGGGGATTATGTGCATTTTCTAGGCATTAATGGACATAATTCAAATTCGATCAATCGGTGCAAGAAAAGGTGCACAAGAACGGTCTGGAAAACCATGATCGTGTTATTTAGTACATTCTCATGCCTTTTACAAGGAATGGATAGATATTTCAAGGAAATGTGTAGCAATAGTCAACCATAAACGCGTCGTTTACTCAGTTAACAACTATACAAAAAATGGAACACATGGACGGAAAACATGACGCCTGGCGTGGTGCCATGTTAAGGCCTCACCATGCCCTAGGAAAAATTGGAGAATGTTTTCCTTATGTCGTGATGCGCGCCTTTCATAAATCGAACCATCACCGAGGAATTTTCATGGTTTCAAGGGGGAAATCACCAAGATTTAAGAGGGGTCCAAATTTCCTTTGTCCTTTGTCCATGAGTTTTTTTCTACGATGAACATACAACCTGCAAATCACCGTGTTTAGATTTGGCATTTTTCCGGGTTCATTTGCCATATTTAGGGGATTATGTGCATTTCCTAGGCATTAATGTGCATAATTCATGTTCAAACAATTGATGCATGAAAGGGTCCACAAGAATGGCCTAGAAAACCATGATCGTGTCATTTAGTAAATTCGCATGCCTTTTACAAGGAATGCACAGACTTTTCGATGAAATGTGTGGCAATAGACAACCACCAATGTTTGTTTGTTGGGTTTTCAACTATAGAAAAAATGAAATAAATACTTTAAAAAACATGACGCCTAGCATGGTTCCATGGTATGACCTCACCATGCCCTGTTAAAAATTTGAGAAGGTTTGGCTTATGTCATCATGCACGCCCTTCATAAATTGAACCATCACCGAGGAAATTCCATGCTTTTGAGAGGGAAATCCTAAAGATTGAAAGGGAATCCAGCTTTTTCATTCTTTGCCCTGGAGTTTCTTTCTACGACGAACATACATCCTACCAATCACCGTGTTCAAATTTGGCATTTTTCTGGGCTCATTTACCATATTTATGGGATTATGTGCATATTCTAGGCATTTAGCGCATATAAATCCAAGCAAGCAACATGTGCACGGGTGTGATGTGAGGGACGTGGATTGCCGTTTGATCACGGTGCATCCAATAGTGCACACGCACGATCCGCGTGGCTGGGGTTTCGGCCAATCATAATGCAACACACAGTAAGCTCAGCGCACACTGTTTCCGGAAGCGACGGAGATGAATGGTGTGCGATAATGAACGAGTATAATTGTAAGGGAAGCCAAATTTCTGTTGTCGTTGAGCTCTTGAATACCACCACACTATACGGCTGCGTGGCCCCTCCGTCCCAAAGCTCTCTCCAAGCGTCGTCAATGGAACCGCGACGCACAATAACTGGTAAGGAAGCGATGGCATCCCGCCGCGCCGCATTCCTCACCGCCCGCGACCGCAGACATGGTAAGGAAGCGATGACATCTCATTGCATCGAGTTCATCGCCGCCGCCGGCCAAATAGTTACATGGGCGGACTTTGAGGCTGCCATGGCCGAATGGGTGGTGGATCTAGAGGTGGCCAAAGCCGCACAGAAGGAGCGGAAAAGGCAGAAAGCAGTCAAGAAAAGAGAGTCCCGCCACCGCAAGAAAAAAGAGGCCGCACGCCGTGGTGAGGAGAGCTTGGCGGAGATCGAAGCACGGTGGGCTACCGCCTACAAGGCCGGGAAGGAGAATGCCGGCGTCTGGCCAGCATGCCCTAATGGCAACATGTGAGAAGTAGTTTAAGTTTGTAGTATTAGAGAAAATTACTAGTAGTACTTTAAGTTTGTAGTATTAACGTACAATGTCTCTAAGAACATCCTTTGAGGGCTTTGAGCGTTGATTAGCATGTGTGCCCGTGTGCTTTTTTTGCGTTAATCATTAGAAGATCACAAAACACACGGTTTCTATGCCGTACCCATCTGCATTTTTTTGCATTAATGACCCATAAGTCAGTTACATGTGCGATATTTCCTAATAAACCAGGCGTAGCATTGACCAAAAAAATCAAGTACGCGTGTACATTTTTTTGGAGATGGGATCTGCCAACTTTCTTTTTTCTCGCACACAAGTATTTTACGCGCTTTGTCTGCGTTGTGTGTTTCCCCCGCCCAAGTTTCAAGTTTCGCACCGAAATTTTCATTAGGCGCATGATTTCAGAATTTATTCCTCCAGCCACATCCCCTTCCCCTCAGTATCCCCCTCCCTCGCCCCTCCCCTACCGGCATCTCAAACCACCGCCGCCACAACAATAGCTTCAACCACATCTACGTTCTGCTCAGATTGAGTTAGGTAACCCACCGATCTCTATCACGTCCCCAGCCTAATTGCTTAAATCACTACTAGGAAAAGGGCTATAGATGAAATTGACATTAATGGCACACCAGAGAAGTGGCACGCCACTACTATATACTAATGGCGCACCATGTGCCCATGCGCCATTAGTGTGGAAGACACTAATGGCGCACCAGACACAAGGTGCGCCACTAGTAACAATTTTTTTTTTCATTTTTCCAAACATACTAATGGCTCATCCGGGCAAAGTGCGCCATTACTAGTTCTAACTAGTAATGGCGCACCAGCCATAGAGTGCGCCACTAATGTATTTTTTTATTCTTTTTTTTGCAAAACTACTAATGGCGCACCGTGGCATAGTGCGCCATTACTAGTTTAAACTAGTAATGGCGCACTATGCCACGGTGCGCCATTAGTATATATATATATATATATATTTATTTTTTTGCAAAACTACTAATGGCACACGGCCAGCAGGTGCGCCATTAGTATGTTGGGTTACTAATGGCGCATGGCTGGGTGGTGCGCCATTAGTAACCCAGGACCAGGTAGATATTTTGGACAGCCACACCTACACACTCACTTTCCCCACTTCATTCCCTCCACCTCCTTCTCCAAGCTTGTCGGCTGCCTCCTCCTCCTCACCTCATTTGTACCATAGATTCATCGAAATTAAGTGGTGAAATTACCTTTTTTTGATAGGTAAGTAAGGGGAAAGCTATCTTCATGTTGTAGATCTACTTTTTTTTCTCCCTAGCTCGCTCCAACAACGTGCACATGCACTTTTTGTGGCATAGCTAGATCTATGTATGTTTGTGGTGTTGCATATGTTTGTGGTGTTGCATATATGTTTGTGTTTGCAGGTACTGGTATTTGAAATGCGATAGTTGCCAATATTTTGCCGGAATGTTGATTCATTTCCGTTTCGGCGAGAATTTTGGCACTATGCATTCTTTTTGGTCCTATTTTTAGGGAAAGTCATGTCAAATTTTTTCTTGGTTCTAAAATATCGTTCTGCTCTACCCCGCAGGCGACCATGGTCCGCACGATGACCGAAGGCATGTGAATAGGTTTTTGAGCTCTACGAAGGCCGAGATGCTTCAAAAGAACAAGACGGAGATAAGATGTCCGTGTCGAAGATGCAAGCTGAAGAGCCTTATTGCGGATCCAGATTCCGGGCAGGTGCAGGACCACCTGCTCTTGCATGGTTTCATGGATGGCTATCGGTGGCAAGGTGATCAAGAAGACTATGAAGTCGTCCATGGGGGCCGGGCAAGAAATGAGGAACGGCAGCAAGACAACCACCGCGGCTTGGGCAGGTGAGAAGATGAAGAATCTCCAGGACATGATCACGACGGTGATGCTGTACACAGTCATCATATAGAAGATGCTGGACATGATGATGAGGAAGATGCCGGAGCAGACGAAGGGCATGATCATGAAGATGAAGATGCCAGCGGAGCAGACGACGATGGACCATCGATGGGCTGGGTGCAGGACCCTCATATTCAAGAGCTGCTTCTCAAGCAGACGGATAACGCAAGAGCTGCCGCCCGAGAGAAAGCCAAGCTTGATCAACTCGAGATAGACGCGGTTACTCCATTTTATGAAGGATGCAGGCCCGAGGATACCCGCCTGAAAGTAACGCTCATGGCTCTGGAGATGAAGCTAAAACACAAAATGACCGACGCATGCTTCGACGAGAACATGTCATTCTGGCACGAACATCTTCCCAAGGGGAACTAGTGCCCTACCAGTTTCGAGGAGGCGAAAAAAATCGTGTGTCCTCTGGATTTACCGCACGTGAAATACCATGTGTGCATGAACAATTGCATCATTTATCGGGACTAGCACGCGGAGTCTACCATATGTCCGGTGGGCGGCGTCACTCGATACAAGAAGAGGAAGAAAGCTCCTCGAAAAGTGGTGTGGTACTTTCCAATCACTCCTCGTATGCAGCGGTATTTCGCGGACCCTAAGGTAGCAAAGCTCCTGCGTTGGCACGCGGATAGGGAGGAGAAGAAGTGAGAAGATGACGCAAATGATCCGGAGATAAATAAAAAAGACAAGATGCTGAGTCACCCTAAGGATGGGAGCCAGTGGCAAGCGTTGAACTTCGAACACCCAGAATTTGGGAAGGATCCAAGGAACATCATGCTGGGCACGAGCACCAATGGACTCAATCCGTTTGGCAGCCAGAGAAGCACACATAGCACCTGGCCTGTGTTTGTGTGGACGTACAACCTTCCCCCTGGTTGTGCATGAAGAGGAAGTACATTCACATGAGTATGCTAATTGAAGGGCCGAAACAACCAGTGAACGACATCAATCTGTATCTAGGGCTGCTGAAAGAGGAGCTAGACACGCTGTGGAAAACGCCAACCAATACGTGGGACACCGTAGAGAAAGAATATTTCCCTATGAGAGCCGCACTGCTCATGACGGTGCACGACTATCTCGGTTACGGATATCACGCGGGGCAGGTGGTCCACGGATTTTTTGGATGCGTCAGGTGCATGGATGACACAACATATCGCCAGCTAGATAGAGATCCCGGGTCTTCGAAAACCATGTTCATGGGACATCGAAGGTGGCTTCGCGACGATGACCCGTGGAGGAAACGCAAGAATCTGTTCGATGGTGAAACCGAACCCCGAAGATGCCCGCGTACGAGGAGCGGCGAGGAAATAGACGAGCTGTTGAAAAATTGGAAAGATTGTCCACTGTCGGGAAAGAAGCAAAAGGCGCCAGAGCCGGGAAAGAAGCAAAAGGCGCCAGAGCAGGGAAAGAAGCGAAAGGCGCCAGAGCCGCTGCTGAAGGTATGGAAAACGAGGTCAGTTTTTTGGGACTTGCTGTACTGGAAGATCCACCGTGTGCCTCACAGCCTTGATGCCATGCATATCACGAAGAACGTGTGCGAGAGTCTGCTTGGTACCCTTCTCAACATGCCAGAGAGGACCAAAGATGGGCCGAAAGCAAGGGCAGACTTGAAATCAATGGGCATCAGGCAGGAGCTTCACGCTAATGATGATGATGATGATGAGGCAAAGCAGGACACAGAAAGTCGTCGCAAAGGCAAAAAGGCCAAGAAGACCGGAAATGACTACCCTCCCGCGTGCTTCACTCTAAGTCAGGAGGAGATCGAGCAGTTTTTCACCTGCCTCATAGGAGTAAAACTTCCTTACGGTTACGCGGGGAAGATAAGCAGATACCTAGACCCAGCGAAGCAGAAGTTCAGCGGGATGATGTCTCACGACTGTCACGTGCTGATGACGCGGATACTTCTAGTTGCAATCCGTGGGATCATGGATGCATACGTCCATGAAATGCTATTTGGCCTATGCAACTTTTTCGACGTCATCTCTCGGAAGTCGGTGGCGTGAGGCAACTCATAAGGCTACAGGAAGAGATCGTGGTGATACTATGCGAGCTTGAGATGTACTTTCCGCCCGCATTCTTCGATGTTATGGTGCATCTGCTGGTCCATATCGTGGAGGATATCATCCAACTCGGGCCGATGTTCCTGCACAGCATGATGCCGTTCGAAAGGATGAATGGTGTCATCAAAGGATACATTCGCAACATGTCACGTCCAGAGGGAAGCATAGCCAGGGGCTTTCTGACCGAAGAGTGCATCTCCTACTGCACGAATTATCTAGGCATCGAGAACCCCGTTGGTCTGCCCGTCAACAGGCACCTCAGCAGGCTCGCTGGATGGGGTCACCGTGAGGGTTGCCGCGAAATGCATGTCGACTTCAAGGGTCGACTCGCCGACTTTGAAAGAGCAAACCTAGTCGCGCTACAACACATAGACGTGGTTGATCCTTGGGTGGTAGAGCACAAAACCTTTATTGAGAAGACGTACAATGACGCCAACAGAGGATGGACGGAGATATAATCAAAGAGCACAACTCATGTTTCACGCGTTGGTTCAAGCAGAAGCTTCTGTCGTACCCTTTACATGAGGATTCTTCCGCGGAAGAACAACTCATATTCGCCTTGTCACAGGGTGCCGAGCACAACCTGATGACCTATGAGGCGTACGATATCAACGGCTACACATTCTACACCGAGGGAAAGGACATGAAGAGCGATGGTTATCAGAACTCCGGGGTAACGATGGAATCCTACACCGGTAACGACAAGGACAGATACTACGGAAGGATCGAGGAGATCTGGGAGCTGAGCTACGCTGGAGAGAAGGTCTCGATGTTTCGTGTCAGATGGGCCAAGATCATCCTAAAAGAAGACCGGTATTTCACCACCATGGTTATACCCGAAGCCAAATCCAAGACCGCGGGTGCAAACGTCACCGAGAAAAATGAGCCATGGGTACTGGCTTCCCAAATGGACCAATGCTTCTTCATTACCGACCCGTCAAAGGCCAGTCGTGTTGTCATGAGGAGAGGCAAAAGGAAGATCATCGGAATGGATGGAGTAACCAAAGAGCAAGACTTCGACAAGTATGGCGACCCAAAGATCGAACATGACGACGACGATGAAGTAGCAGCATACACCACAAGAAGAAGCAGGACCACCCTACCTAAAGGACGTCCGTTCCTTTGAAGAACTCCATTTGCGAAAAAGAAGGGCAAGAAGATTGTGAACAGATAGCTAGCTAAGATCGATTGTATTTAAATCGTAGTCTTCATTTCTCGATTGTATTTCATGGGCACTTTTTGATATCATGAATATTTTAAATCTCATGGGCACTTTTTGAGTTCATGAGGACACTCGATCTCGATCCCCCTCCATCTTGATCTCGATTCCCCCTCCATCACGATCTCGATCCCCCTCCATCTCGATCACTATCCCCCTCCATCTCGATCTCGATGCCACCCGCACCCTCCCCCGCTAGCTCAACCGCCGCCGCCGACCCACCGCACCCTCCCCCGCTCCACCGCC
>NC_041388.1:156695043-156695787 GCF_002162155.2 Triticum dicoccoides
CCCGCACCCTCCTCCGCTCCACCGCCGCCGCCGATGATATTTTCAAATAACAAATTTGATGATATTTTTAAAAAATTATTACTGTTTTTATAAAAAAATATTACTGTTTCGTATTCATATTCATTTTTGTAAAATAATAATAAAAAAGTGTAGACTACAATTGTTGTTAAACAACAATTATTACTGTTTTTATAAAAAATATTACTGTTTCATATTCATATTCATTTTTTTAAATAATAATAAAAAAGTGTAGACTACAATTGTTGTTAAACAACAATTATTACTGTTTTTATAAAAAATATTACTATTTCATATTCATATTCATATTCATTTTTTTTAAAATAATAATAATAATTCTTACTTATGGCGCACGGGTGGCTGGTGCGCCATTGCTATCTAAAAAAGTATACCCATGGCGCACTGTCCCGCTGGTGCGCCATTGCTATGAAAAAAACATTCTAATGGCGCACCGCCTGGGTGTGCGCCATTAGTAATCTTCCCCATCCATACACTTCGTCCCTCCCTCATCCATCCCTTTCGCCAGACACTTCGTCCCTCTCCCTCCACTGCGCCGCTCCCTCCCTCGTCCCTCCCTCCACCGCGCCGCCGCTGCCGCTGCCCCGACCCACTGCACCGCAGCCGCCCACACGCCCCCGCCGCCTCCCTCTCCCCTTCCTCCCCCTCGAGCGCTGCCTCCCCCCCGAGTCCCGCCTCCCCCCGAGCACCGCCTCCCTCGCCTCCCTC